>NC_060141.1:827263072-827563072 GCF_021461385.2 Schistocerca piceifrons
GCCAATAGCTATCCACATTAAGTGGGTCCTTACCAAGCTTCAGCACCGGAACGATGGTACTTCCTCGCCACTGCGATGGAAAGACACCATTGCCCCACATGCGGTTGACGATGGCAAGAACACATCGCAGACAGTCCGGGGACAGGTGTTTGAGCATCTGATTGTGGTTGCCATCTGGTCCAGAGGCTGTATCGGAGCACCGTGCCAGGGCGCTTTGGAGTTCCCACGAACTAAATGGAGCGTTATACGCCTCAGGGTGGCGAGAAGCAAAACAAAGTCGTTTGCCTTCCTCCCGGCGTTTTAGCGTAGGAAACGTGGGCAGGTAATTCCCCAACGCAGAGGCCCGAACATAGTGCTGAGCGAAATGCTCGGCTATTGCATCGGCATTGGTGCATAGTGCCCAGATGATGGAAAGCCCTGGGACACCTGTAGAGTGCTGCAACCCAAAGATGCGCCGAATTTTCATCCACACCTGGGAGGGTGAAGTAGGGGAACCAATGGTGGAAACGTACCTATCCCAGTACTCCTGTTTCCGCCGTTTGATGAGCCTCCGGACCTGAGCACGGAGACGTTTGAGGAAACAGAGGTTCTCCAAAGACGGGTGCCGCTTATGTCGCTGAAGAGCCCGCCGACGCTCTTTAATGGCTTCAGCGACCTCCGGCGACCACCAAGGCACTGACTTTCACCAGGGGCACCCTAACGAACAAGGAATGGTACGTTCTGCAGCGGAAACAATCGATGCAGTCAGTGTCTCAACCACCACATCGATGGGACCGTGGGGCAGAGATTCAACAGTGACAGCAGAGAAGACCACTTCCCAGTATGCCTTGCTAAATACCCATCTGGGCAAGCGTTCAGGGGAGCGACGCTGGGGTAGTGAAAGGAAGATGGGAAAATGGTCACTACTACACAAGTCGTCATGGACTCTCCAGTGGACCGATGGTACAAGCCTTGGGCAGCACAACGACAGTTCTATGGCCGAGAACGTGCCATGCGACACACTGAAATGTGTGGCGCCGCCAGTGTTTAAGAGGCAGAGGTCGAGTTGGGAGATGAGATTCTCGACATCTCTGCCTCAGCCAGTAATCTTCGTTCCACCCCACAGGGGATTGTGGGCGTTAAAATCCCCCAGGAGAAGATAAGGCGTGGGGAGTTGGGTGACAAGTGCAGCCAATTCGGTCAGGGGGACTGTACCACCTGGAGGGAGATAGACACGGTTATGTCCTGGGTAGTCCTTATGCGTACAGCCACAGCTTCCAATGATGTTTGAAGGGGCACAGGAGCACTATATACAGATGTAAGGACATACACGCAGGCTCCACCTGATACACTATTGTAAGTGCTACGGTTGCAGTAATAACTCCTGTATCCACAAAGGACAGGGGTCCGCATTGCCGGGAACCAGGTTTCCTGGAGGGCAATGCATAAAGCAGGTGTCATACTTAGAAGCTGACGTAGCTCAGGTAGATGGCTAAAATAACCGCCACAGTTCCACTGGAGGATTGTACAAAGCGTGTCCTGTAGGGGCATGCAGGCACTGAAAAGGCAAATTACTTCGCAGGGTCACATGCTGCCACCAACTGAGTGACTGACGTCGCAACTTCCATCGTTTCTGAGGAGACGGCGATATCCAGTTCATAAGGGGATGCAAGGCGCTCGACCTCATCCTCAGAGGCTGAGCTGACAGGAAGCGGTGGCAAGGGAACCACTGGGTCCTTATTCTTCTTAGATAGCTTCCTCTTCTGTCTCTTGTCTTTGGGAGGAGGGTTCGCATGCTGGGAGGGCTTTCCTGACGTATTGTCAGGAACAGAGGAAGAGCGTGAAGCCCTTCGACCAGCAGCTGGTGGCTTCTTCAGCCACTGGCTAGTATCTTGTGAGACATTGGTAAAGTCCTTGGAAGGGACTGCCCCAAGGGACCCCTGGCAAACGAGTGAGCCCAGAGGAGGCTGTTGCTTCTCCAACTGAGTAGCCGGAGAGAGCTGTCGCTTCTCCGGCTGAGCAGCCAGAGAATGCTGTCACTTCTCCGGCTGAGAGGTGGGGACAGACGTCCCCAGTTGATCGGGGCGCACTGCTCCCAAACTGGGTGTTTTGGGAGTAGTGGAAGAGAGAGTGGCCCTTACCAGTGGTGGGGCAGGCGTAACTTGATTACTCTGTGGGCCAACTGAGAAGGGAGTCTTTGCAGGAACTGGTAGCAGCAGTGTTACAGTAGCATAACTCCTCAACATAGGTGTGGGGTTGAGTCGTTTTAGCTTCTTCTTTGCCTCTTGGTAAGTTAAACGGTCCAGGGTCTTAATTTCTTGTATCTTCCGCTCTCGTTGGTAGACTGCACAGTCTGGTGAGCAGAGAGAATGATGCTCCCCACAGTTAACGCAGGTGGGACACGGAGCACTTGAAGCATTGGGATGTGAAGGTCGTCCACACTCTCGACACATGGGGCTGGCAGTGCACCTGGAGGACATGTGTCCAAATTTCCAGCACTGGAAGCATCGCATAGAGGACAGAACATAGGGCTTGACATCGCACCGGTAGATCATGACTTTGACCTTTTCAGGCAAGCAGTCGCCCTCAAAGGCCAGGATGAAGGCACCGGGAGCAACCCTCTTATCCTTGGGCCCCCTAAAGACAAAACGGACAAAGAGTACACCTCGTCGTGCCAGGTTCTCCCGTAGCTCATCATCAGACTGTAGCAGAAGATCTTTATGAAAGGACCAACTTTAAGGATTTATGGGAAGTGACATTAATGGGGATGTCACCGAGCTTCTCACAGGCGAGTAATGCCCGTGACTGTGCAGACAAAGCTGTTTGTATCAGGACAGCCCCGCTCCTCATTTTAGAAAGAGACGCCACTTCCCCAAACTTATCATCGAGATTGTTCACAAAGAAGAGAGGCTTAGTCCCCAAAAACGAATCCTCGTCAGTTCTGCTGCACACAAGGTATCACGGTTAATACGGCTCCTGTCTGTCTGCAGCCCAATGTCCCTCCCATGGTGTGGGTAGGGAAGGGAACGATTTGAGGTTGTATGTCACAGCGTTAAATTCCACCTTACCATCTTAGAGACGTTGGCGGTCGTGCGACCACCAGATTGAGATTTCACCCACTTCATTGCATACCACCCACTCCCACCAATGGCTCTCCCCACGTGCACCACACAGCCGCAGCAAAGGCCACCTGTCAGGATGGTCGTTACCGGGAGTCGTGACGCCCCAGAGAGACGGGCATCTACTGGTTGGCTTACATGGGGAGACATCAGCTCAGGCATCGGCAGTACGATCCCCATGTTGTCAGGGGGCTACTACCTAGAGGGTACATGACGACCCCACCACAATGGGATGGCTACTGTGCTCGATTTTGGGTGCTATGGGTAGTCCATAGCTATCATGGGTGCAGATGGTGACGCACTAAGGGTGTAACTTATGCACCCCATCAAGTGCGTTTGCCCAAATGAGGGATGGAGGGTGCAGTTACGACGCCAAGATGATGAAGAGTGCAAAGGTCTTACGGCACAGAGGACTGATGGTGCATGACGTAAGTTGTCCTTCCCCAAAAGAATCCTACTTCTGTTGAATTTAGAAGAATACATGTCAAACCCTACTGGGGACCATCACATTAAAGGCCGAACAGTTGACACTCCTTTTAGTCGCCTCTTACGACAGGCGGAAATACCACTGACCAGTTATAACACCAGAACCTGCAGGGGAGTTTCATCGTCAATGAGAACGTCCAACGCCACCAGTAAACCTGCAGTGGTCCATCGGAAACTACAACTGGATTTCTAGGAAAGGTGCTGAACACAGAAAGTTTCAAGCAGTACTCCACTGGACTGAAGTTGGCATCGTGGCTGTTGCATTCAACCCCAATGCAATTTCTGTGCTTCATCATCAATGTGAAGGTCCAACGGTTACAGTAAACGTGCTGTGATGCATCGGAAACTACTACTGGATTCCCAGAAAAGGTTACACACACACATCCTTTGAAGCAATACTCCACTGGACAGAAGTCGGCATCATGCCTGATGTATTTAATCCCGATGCATTTTGTGTGTTTCACAGTCAATGTGAAGGTCCAAGAACCACAGTAAATCAGCTGTGATGCATCGGAAAGTACTACTGGATTCCAGGAAATTTTTCAAACACAGACTGTTTGAAACTGTACTCCCATGGACAGAAGTTGGCATGGTGGCTGTTATATTCAATCCCGATGCAATTTCTGTATTTCATCGTCAATGTGAAGGTCCAACGTCTACGGTGAACCAGCTGCGATGAATCGGAAACTACTGCTGGATTTCGAGAAAAGGTTCCAAACAGATACCATTTGAAACAGTACTATCATGGACAAATGTCGGAATGGGGCCTGTTGTATTCAATCCCCATGCAGTTTCTGTGTTTCATGGTCAATGTGAAGGTCCAACGGTTCCAGTAAACCTACAGTGGTGCATTTGAAACTATACTGGATTACATGGAAAGGTTCCAAACACAGAACGGTTGAAGCAGTACTACCCCGGACAGAAGTCGACATGGTGCATCATATATATAATGCCGATGCAGTTTCTGTGTTTCACCGACAATGTGAAGGTCCAAGGGTTACAATAATCCAGCTGTAATGCATCGGAATCTACCTCTAGATTCCCAGGAAAGGTTCCAAACACAGACCGTTTGATGCAGTTCTCCCCTGGAAAGAAGTCGGCATGGTGCCGGATGTATTCAATCCTGATGCAGTTTCTGTGTTTCATCGTCAATGTGAACGTCAAACGATTCTAGTAATCGTTAATTTAATGGTCCAAGGGCTAAGGTGAACCAGCTGTTATGCATCTGACACTACTACTGGATTCCCAGTAAAGATTCAAACCACAGATTTTTTAAGGGAGTACTCTCCTGGACACACGTCATCATGGTGCCCGATGTATTCAATCGCGATGCAATTTCTGTGTTTCATCGTCAATGTGAATGTCCAAGGATTACAGGAAAAAAAACTGCGCTGCATCAGAAACTACTATAGGACTCCCAGGAGAGGTTCCAATAACATAACGTCTGAAGCAGTACTCCCCAGGACAGAAGTCGGCATAGTGGCTTTTCTATTCAATCCCGATGCAGTTTCTGTGTTTCATCGTCAATGTGGAGGTCCAACGGTACCAGTAAATCTGCAGTGGTGCATCTGAAACTACTACTGGATTCACAGGAAAGGTTCGAAACACAGACAGCTTGAAGCAGTACTACCCTGGACAGAAGTTGGCATTGTGGGTGTTGCATTCAATGCCTATGCAATTTCTGTGTTTCATCGTAAATGTGAAGGTCCAATGGTCCCAGTAAACCTAAAGTTGTGTATTCGAAATTGCTACTGGATTCCCAAGGAAGGTTCCAAGCACAGACCGTTTGGAGCAGTATTCCCTTGGGCAGATGTCAGCATGGTGCGTGTTGTATTCAATCGCGATGCATTTACTGTGTTTCATCGTCAATGTGAATGTCCAAGGGTTACAATAAACCAGCTGTCATGCATGGGAAACTACTACTGCATTCCCAATAAAGGTTCGAAACACAGACCCGTTTGTAGCAGTACTCCCATGGACACATTTCGTCATGGTGTCTGTTGTATTCAATGCCGATGCAATTTCTGTGTCTCATCGTCAATGCGAAGTACCAACGGTTCCAGTAAACGTGGAGTGGTGCATCAGAAACTACTACTGCATGCCCAGGAAAGGTTCCAAACACAGAACTTTTGTAGCAGTACTCCCCTGCACTGAAGTTGGCATGGTTCTTGTTGTATTCAATTCCGATCCATATTTTTTTTCATCAATGTGAAGGTCCACGGCTTACAGTAAACCAGCTGTGATGCATCAGAAGCTACTACTGGCTTCCCAGGAAAGGTTCCATACACAGACCGTTTGAAGCAGTACTACCGTGGACAGAAGACGGCATGATGCCTGATGTATTCAATCCAGACGCAATTTCTGTGTTGCATCGTCACTGTGAACGTCCAAGGGTTACAGTAAACTAGCTGTGATGCATCGCAAACTACTACTGGTTGTTTGTTTGGTTTGCGGGATGATGATGATTAGTGTTTTAGGGCGCACAACAACAAGGTTATCAGCGCCCGTTCCCAAAACAAATGTTGACGAGTGCAGGCAAGAACTGTTAAACAAGGATTAATTCAGAGCCGATCTGCGCGAGAATTGTAAATGTTCAAATTTCAAGATTGGACACAGCACATCTAAACAGGTAGCTAAAACTAAAAATAAAATAGCAGTACAAATCAGGTAAAAATAATTAACGGTGGCTGAGTGACCACTTACAAATAATGGGGGACCAAACCACATTACAGCACATTAAGATCTCAACCCCAATATTTTGGGATGAAGTCCAGGCATCACACAAAAACGTAAAACTCTAGCCACACTCGCCTCATTATTAGTTAAAATAGAGGGCAGGTCTGGTGGGAAACTTAAATCTTACCTCAAACCCGCATATAAAACACACTCAGTTAAAATATGTCGTATCGACAGCTGTGTCCCACATGTCTGACACGTTGGTGGCTCCTCACGACGTAACAGAAAACCATGTCTCAACGGACAATGTCGTATTCTAAGCCGTATAAGGGCTACTTCCTCGGCTCGTCCTTGTCGGAAGGAGGTAAGCTACGGTCGGAAAGCATCCTTCACCGCTCGCAACTTATTATCCCTCACTTCCAGCCACTGAGCCTCCCACCAACGTATGACCTTCCGAGTCACGAATGGTGTTATTGCCTGCAGGGGGACGGAACAGCGAGCAGGAGGTGGGATGAAGCAAGCCGCCTTGGCAGCCGCGTCTGCAACTTCATTTCCAGGAATCCCTATGTGCCCTGGAACGCAGCAGAAAATAACATCCTTACCCTGCTTTTGCAAAAGCAGGAGTGCGTCCTGCACATCTTGCACCATCCGATCTGCTGGGTACGTCTGTTCAAGAGCTTGTAGAGCACTTTGGGAATCGGAGCAGATGATGAATTTCGTGCCATGATGTCGTCGCATATGCTCTAATGCTTTCAGAATGGCAAACAGTTGTGCATAGTAAACTGAGAACTGCTCTGGGAGCCCTATACTACAGACAGTATCGGGAAGCACAGCAGAGCAGCCCATAAAATCACCCTGTTTAGACCCATCCGTGTAAACAGTAATAAAATCTGAATGCCGGTCTAAAATCTCAGTAAATTTAATTTTAAAAAGCTGGTCCTGGGTACAATACTTCTTGTAAGCAGCCAGATCGAGAAGTAATCTTGGCCTTTGTAGTAGCCAGGGAGATCCCCTACTCCATGCCCGGTGGAGGACCTCAATGCCCTCCAGGTGTACTGAGTCGAGACTCTCCTTTGCACGGATACCAAACGGCTTTGTTGCCTTCGGACGGTGGCGGGTGAGACGTTCCAGTGCCGGCTGTGAAAAGGTGTTGGACGCCAACGAAATAGGAGTGGACGTGGCCCTGTATGCTTGCCGTACCACGAGGAGAAGACGCCGAATGGACAGCAGAGGCTTTCCAGCCTCGACACATCGACTAGCAACTCAGCTGCCGCAAAATGTTATGCTGCCAGGTAGTATCTTACGCCTTCTCCAGGTCGAAGAAAACCAAGATAAGGTGTTGCTTACGTAGGAAAGCATCTTTTACCTCTGTTTCGAGTAGGATCAGGTTATATAGGATGGACTGATACCTCCTGAACCCACACTGGCGCATATTGACCATACGCTCAAATGTCTTTCCTACGCAGCCCGTGAGACTAACGCTACAATAACTACTGGGATCGGTCCGATCCTTCCCTGGTTTTAAAATTGGAATTAAAATCGATTCTTTCCACGACTAGGAAAGTCACCTGTCTTCCAAATTTCATTAATAAGTTGAAGAAAGATTTCCTTTGACCGCAGAGCCAACAGATGCAGCATGCTATACGATATCAGATCTGGGCCAGGTGCAGTATCCCGAGATACTGACACTGCAGAGTCAACTCCCTCAAAGAGAAAGGCTGGTTGTATTCCTCAGTAATGTTTGAACAGAAATCCAGCTCTCTCCTGGGTACCCCGATAGCGATGAAATTCTGGGTCCTGGCTAGAATCGGCCGTAATAGTTTGAAATGATTCTGCCATTGCCCAGGCGATGTCTCTTGGAGATGTTAGGAGACACCCCCGCTCACATATAGCTGCTATTGGCGGTCGACAGTATAGCATTGAGATCCTCCTAATGGCTTCCCATACTTTGCCTGAAGATGTGGACCTACTGATGGAGTTCAGGAACTCTCGCCAAGACCTCCGTTTACTCTCTCTAACGCTTCTTCTCGCCCGTGCCGTGCTATTCGGAAAGTTGCCAGATTCGCATCGGTAGGGCACCGATGGTATCTTCTCAAAGCCGCCCTTCTCTCTCCGATTGCGGTACGACTATCGTCATTCCACCAAGGGACAGGCTGCCTCACAGGTGTTCCCTTTGACTTTGGTATGGATACATCAGCGGCATGGTGCATCAGTGCGTAATGTAATCCACCAAATCCTGGACGCCCTCATACTGTTCAAAGACAGCCAACTGCCTGTACAGCGTCCAGTTTCCCTTCCGGAACAACCATTTCGGCGGCTTTTCGACACGACCCATTTCAACTGGCAGATGGAGCCAGATAGGATAATGGTCGCTGCCATGAAGGTCGTCGTCTACGACCCACTGAGCAATGTCCGCAAGCACAGGTGAACAAATAGAGAGGTCTATGGCAGAGGACGAACCTGAAGCGGTGCTAAAATGCGTGGCCTGACCTGTGTTCAGCAGTATGATGTCGGAAGTCCTGATCAACTGCTCAATCATCTGGCCTCTGGGGCAGGTTTTGTTTGAACCCCATAATGCATTATGAGCACTAAAATCTCCTAAAATGAGAAAGGGACGGGGCAGCTGATCAATGAGCTGTGCGCGGGCTTCACTGTCAATGAGCTCAGCGGGTGGTAAATACAAGGAGCACACTGACATTAACATGGGGCAGGATCCGAGCTGCAGCCGCTTCCAGCGTTGTGGTTAAAAGCACAGGTGAGGAGTGGAATGTGTACTTAATGAATACTGTCACCTCACCCTGCACTCTATTACCCGTCAGGTCGCCTTTCCTGTACATGTGATATCCTGTAAGTACAGGCGAGTCATTCTCTTTGAAATGTGCCTCTCGCAAAGAGATGCAAAAGGGCTTTTCCTGTACTAAGAGCCGCAATTCTTCCAAGCGGGTTCTGACTCCATTCAGATTCCACTGAAGTATGGGAGCCATATCAGCGTTTCGGTTTAGATTTTCCCCTGTCTTTGCACCGCGCTGGTGAGACACTTGTGGAGCGAGTGGCAGCAGAGGGGCTGCCAGGTTCTGGTTAAGAGGTATCAAATTCCATGGCGACTTCCTCCTCATCAGTCAGGGATGCCATGATGACATCCTACGGTGCCTTTGGCGGTTTTGACGCCAAACGTCGTGCCCCTTTCCCTGGTCTCTTTTTCTTGGTGGAAGTTGGGGATGGGGGGATTGGAGAGGCACTCGGTTTCTGGAGGGCCTTCGACGTCTTCACTGTAGCTTTCTTTGCAATAGCGTTTGGGTCAGTCGAAGCAGCCTGAATAGATATATCTTTATTGTTTGTGCTCTGGCAGGTACAAACGCAGGTACAGCTATTGGTGGAGGATTCTGCTACGCTGGACATGGTCTGCGTCGAAGCGTCTACTTTTGACGCACTTTTTTTGCACTAAGGAGGCATAGTATGTGGCAAAGACAGGGGGTGTTGTCGCCTTATACTCCTTTTTGGCTTCCACATAAGGTATCCTCTTTGTCACCTTTATCTCCTGAATTTTTCTTTCCTCCGCAAAGATGGGGCAGTCTCTGCTCCAGACGGGATGGCTCCCAGAGCAGTTGATACACAGTGCTGTAGATGTGCAGTTGGTCCCAGCTTCATGAGCTGCCTTGCCACATATACCGCAGGTCGGTTCACCCCCACAACTCATTGTCGTATGGCCAAATCGTTGACATTTGAAACATCGCATCGGAGGAAACCAGCCAGAACGTATTCAGGCAAGACAGGCGAATTGAAAGTCACAATGAAGGTGCCAGATTTCTCAACAACTCCTTTATTCCTAGGGGCCCGTTGTTCCACGTCTACAATCCACTGTGATGCCCATTCTTGCTTCAGCTCATCTACCTCGATATCCACTAAATCACGGCAAGTGACAACGCCTTTACTGGAGTTGAGGGAATTGTGCAACTCGACAGTAATATTATACTCGCCTAACTTGGTTGACTTTTGAAGCAGCTCCACTTGCTTTGCCCTAGTAGTCTCAACTAACAGGGTACAATTCCTCAGGCGTTTGATAGATTGCAGTGTACCTGCGGGTCCTTCCAAACCTTTATGTATATAGAAAGGAGACACTTTTTCAAATGAGCCCTCCTTCCTCTTAATCACGATGAAAACATTGTCATTTATGACTCCATGAGCCCTGTTAATCAGTTCTATCTGCTTATCTGGAGGACTAGCCTCCCTCATGCACTTTACTGCTTGCAAATTTGATGAAGGGAAATTCGTGGTTGCTATGTGCGTCCCACGAGCAGCTAGGGAATTAAACGTCCGCCCAGACAGAGCCCCGCATGCCTGGGTAAGCCTTATACAACTGAGGTGCGGCAGGTTCCTCAGAGGTCACCTGCTAGCGACTGTTCCACCTCAACATCCATGTATCTTATCGGCGCGCAGCACACCTTAAGATTGAAGGGTTTTTTATAGAGGTATGTACCATCCTCGCGGTCCCTGTGACACACAACGTTCCACCGTTGCGCCACACAGTGGTCGCTGAAGCATGCTCAGAGCTTACGGTGTCAGACGACTGGCGGCACACACCAGTCCACAGCTCACGGAACCCGGATTCGTCAAGCCCGTACCCAGCAACTGAATGCTGAATCCCCTGAGGGGTGGTTTGTGGGATTAAAGGGACCAGACTGCTATGGTCATCGGTCCCTTTTTCCAGAACTGCAAACACCCACACAGAATAAAAATGAAGAACGGAGACGACAACAGACGACACAGGACAAGAAAGACGCAGAAAGAGATCAGACAAAATGAATTAAAATAACAGAGTATGACAGTGGTTGGGCGAACATAGAGATGAAAAAGGAAAAGCCAACCACCGAGAAACACACTAAAACTCAGTCTAATATCGTAGGCCAAAGGCCAGACCCAAAACAAAAAGGACATAACAAACACTTAGATTAAGTGATAAAAGCCCCTGCCCAAATAAAACGCAAAGCCAAGCATGCCATAGCAGAGTCATCTGTTAAAAGGGCAGGGAGCGTGTCAGGCAGCGCGAACGTCTGCTTGAGCCTTTTAGGCGATACACTAACATAATGTGGACCTCAGACAAAACGGATCCGCAGCGACAGAGGGGTGGGTCCTCACAACGCAATAAGTGGCCGTGCGTCAACCGAGTGTGCCCAATGCGCAGCCGCCAGAGAACAATAGACTCCTTGCGAGAGACCCGCATGAATGACCGCCACATAGTCGTCGTCTCCTTGATAGCACGGAGTTTATTGGGTGTGGTCAGATCGCGCCATTCAGCGTCCCATAGCGCGAAAACTTTGCGGCGTACGTCTGATCGCAAATCAGTCTCTGGGAGGCCAATGTCCAGGCTTGGTTCAATGTGGCCTGTTTGGCAAGGCGAGTAACATGTTCATTGCCCCGGATGCCGACATGACCAGGGGTCTACACAAAGACCACAGAGCGGCCGCGATGGGCAAGAGCATGGAGCGACTCCTGGACAGCCATCACCAGACGAGAGCGAGGGAAACACTGGCTGATAGCTCGTAAACTGCTAAGGGAGTCGGTATAGATAACGAAGGACTCACCTGAGCAAGAGCGGATATACTCTAGGGCACGAAAGATGGCGACCAGATCAGCAGTGAAAACGCTGCAGCCAGCTGGCAAGGATCGTTGTTCGTAATGGTCCCCTAGAGTGAGGTCAAAACCGACACGACCAGCAACCATCGAAGCGTCAGTGTAAAACACGCCAGAGCACTGATACATGGCTAGGATGGAATAAAAGCGGCGGCGGAAGGCCTCTGGAGGGACTGAGTCCTTCAGGCCCTGTTCCAATTCGAGCCGAAGGCAAGGGCGGGGTACACTCCACGGGGGTGTACGCAGAGGGGCCCGGAAAGGAGGTCAAAGAGGGAAAACCCCAAGTCTGGAGAGAAGCTCTCTGACGCAAACAGCGATCGTACAACCCGACCGGGGCCAACGTTCTGGGAGATGGACGACTTACTGCGGGAACAGGAGAGGGTAATTAGGATGCCTGGGCAAGCTACAAACATGCGCAGCATAAGCGGCCAGTAAATGTTGGCGACGTAACCACAGTGGAGGGACACCTGCCTCCACAAGTACGCTGGGAAGAATTGGGTCCAGCACACGCAATGCAGATGGGGATGCTGAACCATAAGCCAGGCTCCCGTAATTCAGACGGGACTGGATTAATGCCTGGTAGAGCCATAAGAGGTTAGAGCGGTCGGAGCCCCATCTGGTGTGGCTCAAGCATCGCAGAGCATTAAGATGCCACCAACACATCTGCTTAAGCTGCCGAATATGTGGGAGCCAAGTCAACTGGGCATAAAAACCACACCCAAAAAACGATATATCTCCACCACAGCAAGAAATTCGACGGCAAGAAAAAGCTGCGGCTCAGGGTGAACTGTTCGTCGCCGGCAAAAATGCATAACGCAGGTCCTGGCAGTCGAAAACTGGAAGCCATGCGCGACAGCCCAAGACTGCGCCTTACGGATAGCGCCCTGCAGCTGACGTTCAGCAGCTGCAATCCCAATGGAGCTATAGTAGCGGCAGAAGTTGTCAGCATACAAGGACGCTGAGACAGACGTTCCCACCACCGCAGCGAGCCCGTTAATTGCAATTAAAAACAGGCAGACACATAAAACAGATCCCTGTGGCACCCCGTTCTCCTGAACACGGGAAGAACTATGGGAGGCCGCGATTTGCACGCGGAAGGTTCGATGCGACAGAAAATTTCGGATGAAAATTGGCAGTGGACCCCGAAGACCTCAACTATGAAGCGTAGAGAGGATGTGATGGCGCCATGTCGTATCGTATGCCTTCTGCATGTCGAAAAGGACAGCGATGAGATGCTGACGGCGGGCAAAGGCCGTACAGATGGCTGACTCGAGGCTCACCAGATTGTCGGCGGCCGAGCGGCCTTTACAGAACCCACCCTGAGACGGAGCTAGAAGGCTCCGAGACTAGAGTACCCAACTCAACCGCCGGCTCACCATGCATTCAAGCAACTTGCAAAGAATGTTGGTGAGGCTAATGGGGCGGTAGCTGTCCACCTCCAATTGGTTCTTGGCAGGTTTCAAAACGGGGATAATAATACTTTCCCGCCATTGTGATGGAAACTCACCCTCAACCCAGATCCGGTTGTAAAGGTCGAGGAGGCGTCGCTGGCAGTCCACTGAGAGGTGTTTCAGCGTCTGACAGTGGATGCGATCTGGCCCCGGAGCTCTATCAGGGCAAGCGGCTAGGGCACTGTGGAATTCCCACTCAGTGAATGGGACATTGTAGGATTCAGGATGGCGCATGTGAAATGAAAGGCTCCGATGTTCCAACCGCTCTTTAATGGAGCGGAAAGCCAGTGGGTAATTCACAGATGCGGAAATGAGAGCAAAATTGTCTGCTAAGTGGTTGGCAATTATGTCAGAGTCAGTACAAATTGCCCCATTCAGTGAGAGCCCAGGGACACAGACAACCATAGAGGCCATAGAGGCGTCTATTGGCCCAGACCTGCGATGGAGAGATATGGAGGTCAATGGTGGAGATATGCCGCTCCCAGCACACTTACTTGCGTCGGCGGATAAGGCGGCGGACCCGCGCATGTAGCCGTTTGAAGACGAGGAGGTGTTCTATGGAGGGATGTCGCTTGTGACGCTGGAGTGCCCGCCGGTGATCTTGAATCGCCTCAGCGATCTCGGGCGACCACCAAGGCACAGTCTTCCGCCGAGGGGACCCAGAAGAACAGGGAATGACAAATTCTGCGGCAGTAACGATGCTGGTGGTGACCGAGTGAACCACCGCATCAATGGCTTCATTAGCAAGAGGCTCAATAGCGGCCATGGAGGAGAACAAGTCCCAGTCAGCCTTATTCATAGCCCATCTGCAAGGGCACCCAGACGAGTGACGCTGTGGCAGTGACAAAAAGATCGGAATGTGGTCACTACCACACAGGTCGTCATGCACACTCCATTGGACAGAAAGTAAGAGGCTAGGGCTGCAGATCGAAAGGTCGATTGCACAGTACGTGCCGTGTGCCACACTGAAATGTGTGAAGGCACCATCATTTAAAATGGAAAGGTCGAGCTGTGTCAAGACATTCTCAACGTTGGTGCCTCGACCTGCTGCCACTGACCCACATCACAGAGGGTTATGGGCGTTGAAGTCGCCCAGTAACAGGAAAGACGGCGGCAATTGAGCTGTCAGCGCAGCCAGGACATGCTGCGGGACATCACTATCTGGTGGAAGATACCGACTGCAGATGGTGATAGCCTGTGGCGTCCGCACCCAAACAGCGACAGCCTCTAAAGGTGTTTGTAGAGGGACAGACTCGCTGTGAAGGGAGTGAAGGACATAGATGCAGACGCCACCAGATACCCTTTCATAAGCTGCCTGGTTCCTATAATAACCCCAATAGCCACGGAGGGCGGGGGTTCGCATTGTCGAAACCAAGTTTCTTGTAGAGCAATACACACGAAAGGGTGAAGGCTGATAAGTTGTCGGAGCTCAGCAAGATGGTGGAAGAAACCGCTGCAGTTCCACTGGAGGATGGTATTGTCCATGGCTGAGAAAGGCGTGAAGGGACTGGGAAGGCAGTTTACGCTGCTTGTTCAATCACTGCCACCGATTAAGTACCCGCACGAGTGACATCCATAGCATCTGAGGGACCGACGAGATCCAGGTCTTCAGCAGACGGCAGAATCTCGACCTCGTCCTCAGACGCTGAGCTTGTAGGAAGCGGTGGGACGGGTGCCACCGCAATGTCGGAACTCTTGGGAAACTTTTTCTTTTTCATTTCTCTCTCGCTGTGCCTTCGGTGGTTCAGGCTAGGAGGGCTTCACTGGGTCAGTATCAGGGACAGACGACGACAATGAGGCCCTACGACCAGCGACCGTTGGTTGTTTGAGCCAGCTTTTAAACCAGTCGGATCTTGCGAAGAGAGGTCCCCAAGGGACCCCTTCCTGGCGAGAGGAGCTGAAGTAGTCTCACGCTTCTCTGGCTGGGAAGGGGGAACTGATGTCCCCGATGGTTAGGAAGGTGTTGCTCCTGAAGTAGATGGAGCAGCAGCTACAGGGACTGAAGTGCCCCCCACCATCAAGGGGGCATAGGTGTTCCTTCCACTCTGAGAGCTGACTGGAAGTGTTGGAGCTGATGGAACTGTAGCAGAAGTGACACTGGCGGCATAAGAAGACGTCATGTGCTCTGGATGAAGCTGATCAAATTTCCGCTTAGCCTCAGTGTACATCAGTTTGTCCAGGGTCTTGTACCCCATTATTTTCCTTTCCTTTTGCAGAATCGGAGAGTCAGGAGAGCAAGGGGGATGGTGCCCTCCGCAGTTGATTCAGATGGGAGGCGGGGCACATGGAGTATCAGGATGGGATGGACGACCACAATCACGACACATGAGGCTGGAAGCACAGCGGGAAGACATATGGCCGAACTTCCAACACTTGTAGCACGGCATCGGGGGAGGGATATATGGCTTTACATCACACCAGTAGAACATCACCTTGACCTTCTCAGGTATGTGTCACCCTCGAAGGCCAAGATGAAGGCAGCGGTGTCAACTTGATGATCCCTCAGACCCCAGTGGACGCGCCTGCCGAAATGGACACATCGTCGCTCTAAGTTGGCGCGCAGCTCGTCAACGGACTGTAAAAGGAGATCCCAGTGGAAAATAATGCCCTGGAGCATATTTAAACTTTTATGGGGCGTGATAGTAACGGATATATCCCCCAGCTTATTACAAGCGAGCAAGGCCCATGACTGAGCAGAGGACGCCGTATTTATCAATACCGAACCGGACCGCATTTTAGACAAGCCCTCCACCTCCCCAAACTTGTCCTCAAGATGCTCTACAAAGAACTGAGGCTTCACGGATTCAAAGGAGTCCCAATCAGCTCTGGTACAGACGAGTTACCGATGCAAATATGTTTCACTATCATTCACAGACTTTCGTTCCTCCCATGGTGTGGCCAGGGAGGGGAACGATTTGGGGTCATACACAATTGCTTTAAAATGAGCCCTCGAGCGCTTAGAGACTGCTGGTGGCTGGCCACCATCAGCAGATGATGTGCCACCCTTCACTGAGTGTCCATCCACCCTGATGCCACCTACTCCGACCAATGGCCCTCCCCACGGGCACCACCCAGCCAATGCAAGGGCCAACTGGGAGGAAGGCCATTGCTGGGAGTCCTGATTCCCCAGGGAGATGGGCATCTACTCCTTCGCATACATGGGGAGTAAGTGGCGTTGGCATCAGTAGAGCGATCCCTGTGTTGTCAGGGGGCTACAACCAACAGGGTACATGGCGGCCCCACCCCAAGTGACGGGCTACTGTGCTGGACATTAGGTGACATGTAGTCCATGATCGCCGTCAGTGCAGAAGTGGCACTGCACATTACATGGCGGAAAGTGCACCCAGGAACGTATCCACGCCCAATAGATGGAGAGTGGGCAGGACTGCAATGCAACGACGAATAAGCTGGCGGAAGGTTTGACCGCAAGATGGACACAATGCACCAAGTAAGGCGCCCTGCCCCAATCGGCTCACTCTTCGGAAGAATTTTGACATATGGAGGTCAAACCCAAAAGGGGACCATCACGTAAAGCCGAAACTTTTTAGACTCCATTTAGTCGCCTCTTACGACAGGCAGAAATACTGCGGGCATATTCCTACCCCCAAACCTGCAGAGGGCAACTACTACTGACTTCTCAGGAAAGTTTCCAAAATCAGACAGTCTCAAGCCGTACTCCCCTAGAAAAAAAATAGGCATGTTGCCTGATGTATTTAATACCGACGCAATTTCTGTGTTTCATAGTCAATTTGGAGGTCCAAGGGCTACAGAAAACCAGCTGTGAAGCATTGGAAACTACTACAGGATTCCCAGGAAATATTCCAAACACAGACAATTTGAAGCAGTACTCCCCTAAAAAGAAATCGACATGGTGCCTGATACACTCAATCAATGCCAATGCACTTTCTGTTTTACATGGTCAATGTGAAGGTCCAACGGTTCCAGAAATCATACAGTGTTGCATTGAAAACTAATACTGGATTCACATGAATGGTTCCAACCACAGACCGATTGAAGCAGTACTCCCCTGGACTGAAGGTGGCATGGTGGCTGTTACAATCAATTCCGATGCAATTTCTGTGTCTCATCGTCAATGTGAACGTCGAAGGGTTACAGTAAACCAGTTGCGATGCATCGAAAACTACTACTGCATTCCCACAAAAAGTTTCAAACACAGACCGTTTGTAGGGTTATTCCCCCGGGGAAGATCTCAGCATGGTGGGTGGTGTATTCAAGCGCGATGCATTTTCTGTGTTTCAACGTCAATGTGAAGTTCCAAGGGATACAGGAAACAAGCTGTGTTGCATCGTAAAAGGAAATGTTCAAACACAGGCCGTTTGAAGCAGTATTCCAATGGACAGAAGATTAAATGGTGCCTTATGTATTCAATCCCGAACACATTTTGTGTTTCATCGTCAATGTGAAGGTCCAAGGGTTACAGAAAAAACAACTGTGATGCATCTGAAACTACTACTGGATTCACAGGAAAGGTTCCAAACACAGACAGACTGATGCACTAATACCCGGGACAGAAGTCGACATGGTGCTTGATGTATTCAATCCCGATTCAATTTCCGTGTTTCATCGTCAATGTGAACGTCGAAGGCTTACAGTAAACCAGCTGTGATGGAAATTAAAACTGGATTCTCAGGAAAGGTTCCAAACACAGACCGTTTGAAACATTGCATCTCTGGGCAGATCTCAGCATTGTGTATGTTATATTCAATCGCGATGCTTTTTCTGTGTTTCATCGTCAATGTGAAGATCCAAGGGTTACAGTAAACCGGTTCTGATGGATCGGAAACCACTACTGGCTTCCCAGGAAAGGTTCAAACCACAGACCATTTGAAGCAGTACTCCCCTGGGCAGATCTCAGCATGGTGCTTGTTGTATTCATTCGCGATGCAATTTCTGTGTTTCATCGTGAATGTGAAGGTCCAACGGTTACCGTAAACCTTCAATGGTGCATCGGAAACTACTACTGAACACTGAACTCCAAGGAAGAGTTACAAGCACCGACCGTTTGAAGCAGTACTCCCCTAGAGAGAAGTTGTCATTATCCCTGTTGTATTCAGCCCCGCTGCACTTTATGTGTTTCATCGTCAATGTGCAGGTCCAAGGGTTCCAGAAAACCAGCTGTGATGCATCGAAAACTATTACGGGCTTCCCAGGAAATGTCCAAACAAAGACAGTTTGAAGCAGTACTTCCATGGGCAGAAGTCGGCATTGTGCCTGAAGTATTCAATTTCTGTGTTTCATCGTCAATGTGAAGGTCCAAGGGTTACACAAAAATAACTGTGGCGCATTGGAAACGAATACTGGAGTCCTAGGAAAGGTTCCAATCACAGGCTGTTTGAAGCAGTACTCCCCTGGACAGAAGTCGGAATGGTGCCTGACGTATTTAATCGTCAATTTGAAGGTGCAACGGTTCACGTAAATCTGCAGTGGTGCATCTGTAACTACTCCTGGAATCACAGGTAAGGTTCCAAACACAGACCGTTTGAAGCAATACTCCAATGGACAAAAGTCGGCATGTCGCCAGATGTAGTCAATTCCGATGCAATTTCCGTGTTTCATCGTCAATGTGAGCGTCCAAGGCTTACAGAAAACCAGCTGTGATGCATCGGAAGCTACTACTGGATTCCTAAGAAAGGTTCCAACCATAGACCGTTTGAAGCAGTACTTCACTAGAGAAAAGTCGGCATGGTGCTAGACGTAGTCAATGAATTGCCAACGGTTGCAGTAATCCTACAGTGGTGCATTGGAAAATACTACTGGATCCCCAGCAAAGGTTCTAAACTCAGAAAATTTGAAGCAGTACTCCCCTGGACAGAAGTCAGCATGGTGACTTTTGTATTCCATCCCGATGCAGTTTCAGTGTTTCGTGGTCAGTGTGAAGGTCCAACGCTTCCAGTAAACTTACAGTGGTGCATTGGAAACTACTACTCGATTCCCAGGAAATGTCCCAAACACAGACCGTTTGAAGCAGTACTCCCCTGGACAGGGGTCAGGTTGTTGGCGATAAATTTAACCCAGATGCAATTTCTGCGTTTCACACTTGTGAAGGTCCTACAGCTACAGTAATCCAGCTGCTATGCATCAGAAACTACTACTGGATTGCCAGGAATTGTTCAAATCACAGACCGTTTGAAGCAGTTTTCCAATGGACAGAAGTCGGTATGGTGGCAATTGTTTACATGCCGATCCAATTTCTATGTTTCATCGTCAATGTGAAGGTCCAAGGGTTGCAGTAAACCAGCTGTGGTGCATCGTAAATTATTACTGGATTGCCATGAAAGGTTCTAATCAGTGACCAATTCAAGCAGTACTACCCGGGACACAAGTCGACAAGGGGACTGATGTATTCAATCCCTATGCAATTTCTGTGTTTCATCGTCAATGTGAAGGTCCAACAGTTACCGTAAGCCTGTAGTGGTGCATCGGAAACTACTACTGGACTGCCAGGGAAGGTTACAAGCACCGACCGTTTGAAGCAGAACTCCCCTAGTCATAAGTCGGCATTGTGGCTGTTGTATATAATCCCAATGCAATTACTGTGTTTCATCGTCAATGTGAAGGTCCAAGGGTTACAATAAAACAGCTGTGATGCATCGGCTACAACTACTGGATTCCCAGGAAAGGTTCCAAACACATACCGTTTGAGGGAGTACTCCCCTGGACCGAAGTCGGCATAGTTCCTGATGTATTCAATCCTGATGCAATTTCTGTGTTTCGTCGTCAATGTGAAGGTCCAACGGTTCCAGTAAACCTGCAGTGGTGCATCTGAAACTACTACTGGATTCCGAGGAAAGGTTCCAAACACATACCGTTTGAAGCAGTGCTCTCCTGGATAGAATTTGGCATGGTGCCTGTTATATTCAATCCCGATGTAATTTCTGTGTTTCATCATCATTGTGAAGGTCTAACGGTTCCCGTAAACCTGCAGTTTTGCATTGGAAGCAACTACTGGATTCTCAGGAAAGGTTCCAAACAGAAACCGTTTGAAGCAGTACTCCACTGGACAGAAGTCAGCATGGTGCCTGACGTATTGAATCCCGATGCAATTTGGTTGGTTTGTTAGTTTGGGGGATTAAAGGGACCAGGGTCATCGGTCCCTTTTTCCAAAACTTGAGAACACCCACACAGAATAAAGACGCTGACAGAGATCAGACAAAATGAATTAAAATCACAGAGTGCTACAGTGGTTGGCCGACCATAGAGAAAAAAAGGAATAGCCAACCACCGAGAAACATATTAAAGCTCAGTCTAAAACCGTAGGCCAAAAGCCAGACTCAACACAAAATAAGATAAAGACTTAGAGCAAATGATAAAAGCCCCTTGCCCGAATAAAACGCAAAACTAAGCCTGCCATAGCAGAGTCATCAGATAAAAGGACAGGGAGCGTTTCAGGCAGCCGAAACGTGTGCCTGAGCACAGTTGAAAGTGGACAGGACAACAAAATGTGGACCACCGTCAAGGCCGCCCCGCAACGACAAAGAGGCGGTACCTCACGATGCAGTAAGTAACTGTGCGTCAGTCAGCTGCGGCCAATGCGGAGCCGACAAAGCACGACTGAGTCCCTGTGAATGGCTTGCATGGATGACCGCGACACAGCTGTTGTCTCCTTGACAGCACGGAGTTTATTAGGTGTAGTCCGATCGCGCCATTCAGCATCCCAAAGCGAGAGAACTGTGCCCACAAATCAGTCCCCAGGAGGCCTACCTCCTGAGTTGGTTCACTGGCGGCCTGTTTGGCCAGGCGGTCTACACGTTCATTGCCGGGTATCCCAACATGGCTTGGGGTCCACACAAAGACCATAGAGCGGCCGCAACTAGCAAGATCATGGAGGGATTCCTGGACAGCCATGACCAGACGAGAGCGAGGGAAACACTGGTCGAATGGTCGTAAACTGCCCAGGGAGTTGCTACAGATAACGAAGGACTCACCTGAGCTGGAGCGGATATACTCTAGGGCACGAAAGATGGCGACCAGCTCAGCAGTGAAAACGCTGCAGCCAGCCGACAATTAATGTTGTTGATAGTGGTCCCCTAGAGTCAGAGCATAACCGACACGACCAGCAACCATCGAACTGTCAGTATAGACAACGTCAGAGCCTTGAAATGCGGCTAGGATTGAAAGGAAGCGGTGGCGTAGGGCCTCAGGAGGGACTGAGTCCTTCAGGCCCTGTGTCAAATCGAGCCGAAGGCACGGGCGCGGGGCACACCATAGGGGTATATGCAGAGGGGCCAGGAAAAGAGGTGGAAGAGGGAAAACCTCAAGCCCAGAGAGAAGAGTTCTGACGCAAACCGTGATCATACACTCTGACAGGGGCCGCCGTTCTGGAAGATGAAAGACCGACTGAGGGAACAGGAGACGATAATTGGGATGGCTGGGCAAGCTACAAACGTTTGTGGCATAAGCGGCCAATAATTGCTGGCGCCAGAACCGCAATGGAGGGACGCCTGTCTCCACAAGTGTGCTGTTGATAGGGCTTGTCCGGAAAGCTCCAGTGGCGAGTCGGGTCGCACTGTAAAGGATGGGGTCCAGCAACCGCAATGCGGAAGGGGATGCCAAACCGTAAGCCAGGCTCCCATAATCTAGACAGGACTGAATTAACACCCGGTACAGCCATTGAAGGGTAGACCGATCAGCACCCCAGCTGGTGTGACTATAGTACAGGCAGAAGTCGTCAACTTACAAGTAAGATGAGACAGACATTGCCACCATCGCAGCAAGCCCATTATTTGCAATCAAAAAGGGGCAGACACTTAAGAAAGATCTTTGTGGTACTCCGTTCACCTGAACTCGGGAGGAACTATGGGAGGTCGCAACTTGCACACAGAAGGAACGAAGTGACAGAAAATTTTGTATGAAAATCGGGAGTGCACCCTGAAGACCCCAACCATGAAGCGTAGAGAGGATGTGATGTCACCATGTCGTATCGTATGCCTTCCGCATGTCAAAAAAGACAGCGACCAGTTGCTGACGGCGAGCAAAGGCCATACAGATGGCAGAATCCAGGCACACCAGATTATCAGCGGCAGAGTGGCCCTTATGGAACCCACCCTGAGATGGAGCCAGAAGG
The DNA here is from genome assembly GCF_021461385.2 of Schistocerca piceifrons. Classification (NCBI taxonomy): domain Eukaryota; kingdom Metazoa; phylum Arthropoda; class Insecta; order Orthoptera; family Acrididae; genus Schistocerca; species Schistocerca piceifrons. Next base: position 827,285,500 of record NC_060141.1, read on the forward strand.
CCCCAAGACTCAAGTAGCCAACTCAACCTCCAGCTCACCATGTGTTTGAGCAACTTGCAAAGAATGTTGCTGAGGCTAATGGGGCGATAGCTGTCCACCTCCAGTGGGTTCTTGCCAGGTTTCAACATGGGGATTACTACGCTTTCCTGCCATTGCGATGGAAACTCGCCCTCCACCCAGATACGGTTGAAAAAGTCTAGGAGACGACACTGGCAGTCCACCAAGAAGTGTCTGAGCAACTGACACTGGATGCGATCTGGCCCGGGAGCTGTATCAGGGCAAGCGGCTAGGGCACTTTTGAATTCCCACTCACTGAATGGAGCATTGTACGATTCAGAGTGGCGCGTAGGAAATAAAAGGCTCCAACGTTCCAATTGCTCTTCAGGGTCGTGTGGTAGCGTTCTCGCTTCCCGCGCCGGGGTTCCCGGCGGGGTCAGGGATTTTCTCTATCTCGTAATGACTGGGTGTTGTATGATGTCCTTAGGTTAGTTAGGTTTAAGTAGTTCTAAGTTCTAGGGGACTGATGACCATAGATGTTAAGTCCCATAGTGCTCAGAGCCATTTGAACCATTTTTTTCTTCAGGGAGCGGAAGGCCATTGGGTAATTCGCAGATGCAGATCTCCAAACAAAATGCGCCGCTAAGTGGTTTCCATCTGGGTCGGAGTCAGTACAGACTGCTCCATGCAGTGAAAGCACAGGTATGCTGACAGGGGTCTGATAGCCATGGAGTCGCCTAATCTTGGGCCAAATCTGTGATGGAGAGGTACAGAGGCCAATGGTGGAGACATACCTTTCCTGGCACTCCTGCTTGCGTTGGTGAATGAGGTGGCAGGCTTGCATGGAGCCATTTAAAGGTGATAAGGTATTCCAATGAGGGATACCGCTTGTGATGCTGGAGTGCATGCCTGCGAACTTTAATCGACTCAGCAATCTCGGGCGACCACCAAGGCACAGTCCTCTGCCAAGAGGACCCAGAAGAACAGGGAATGGCAGATTCTGCGGCAGTAACGATGCCGGTGGTGACCGAGTGAACCACTGCATCAATGGCGTCATTGGAAAGAGGCTCAGTAATGGCAATGGAGGTGAATAAGTCCTAGTCAGCCTTATTCATAGCCCATGTGCAGGGGCGCCCAGAAGAGTGGTGCTGTGGCAGTGACAGAAAGATCAGAAAGTGGTCACTACCGCACAAGACGTCATGCACACTCCATTGGATAGATGGTAATAGGCCTGGGCTGCAGATCGAAAGGTCGATGGCTGAGTGTGTGCCATGCTCCACACTGAAGTGTGTGAAGGCACCATTATTTAAAAGAGAAAGGTCGAGCTGTGCCAATACATACTCAACGATACTGCCTCGACCTGTTGCCACTGATCCACCCCACAGAGGATTATGAGTGTCTAAGTCGCCCAGTAACAGAAAAAGTGGCGTCAATTGGGCTATCAACGCAGCCAGGACATGCTGCAGCACATCACCGTCTGGTGGAAGATAGAGACTGCAGTCAATAACAGCCTGAGGCGTCCAGCCCCAACAGCGACAGCATCTAAAAGTGTTTGTAGAGGGACAGACTCGCTGTAAAGGGAGTGAAGGACATAGATGCAGACGCCACCAGACACCCTATCATAATCTGTCCAGTTCCTATAATAACCCTGATAGCCATGGAGGGCGGGAGCTCGCATTGCCGGAAACCAAGTTTCCTGAAGAGCAATACAGAGGAAAGGGTGAAGGCTGAGAAGTTGTCCGAACTCAGCAAGATGGTGGAAAAAACCGCTGCAGTTCCACTGTAGGATGACATTGTCCATGGCCGAGAAAGGTGTGAATGGACCGAGGAGGTAGATTACACTGCTGGGTCACCTGCTGCCACCGACTGAGTACCTGTGCGAGTGACATCCATTACGTCTCAGAGTCTGGCGAGAACTAGGTCCTCAGCGGATGCCAGAATCTCTAACTTGCCCTCAGACACAGAGCTTGTAGGTTGCGGTGGGGTGGGTGTCACTGCAACTTCCTTCGTCTTAGAGGTCTTCTTCTTGGGCTTTTCTCGCTGCTCCTTGGGTTTCACTGGCTGGGGGGGCTTCACCGATTCAGTCTCCGGGACAGAGGAGGATCACAAAGCCCTACGACCAGCTGCTTGTGGGCTCTTATGCAACTGCCAGGTGTAATCCTTCCCACTTGTGGAAACCTGGGAAGGGAAGGACCCAAGGGATCCTTTGCGAACGCAAAGAGCTGAAGAAGTTGGACGCTTCTCCAGCTTACAAGCGGGGACGGACGTCCCCGATGGGTGGGAAGGTGTTGCCCCGAGGTAGTTGGTACAGGAGCAACAGCTTCAGTATAAGTCAGTCGGTACAAGGACTTACATTCCATCATTTTCCGCTCTTTCTGTAAAATCCTGCAGTCTGGCGAGCAGGGTGAATGATGCTCTCTGCAGTTGACACAGATGGGAGGCAGGGCACATGGAGTATTGGGATGTGATGGGTGTCCGCAATCTCGACAAGTGAGGCTCGAAAAACAGCGGGAAGACATAAGGCCGAACTTCCAGCACTGAAAGCACCACGTCGGGGGAGGGATATAGGGCTTGACGTCACAGCGGTAGACCATCACCTTGACCTTCGCCGGTAATGTATCACCCTCAAAGGCAATGATGAAGGCACCAGTAGCAATCTGATTATCCTTCGGACCCTGATGAACATGCCGGACGAAATGAACACCTCGCCACTCTAAACTGGCACGCAGCTCGTCATCCGACTGCAAAAGAAGGTTCCTATGGAAAATTATACCCTGGACCATATTTAAACTGTTATGGGGTGTGTTGGTAACTGAAACATTCCCCAACTTGTCACAAGCAAGTAACCTTCGTGACTGGGCAGAGGATGCCATGTTTATCAATACTGACCCAGAGCGCATTTTGGATGAGCCCTCCACTTCCCCAAACTTGTCCTCTAAATGCTCTACAAAGAACTGAGGCTTTGTTGACATGAAAAACTTCCCATCAGCTCTCGTACAAAATAGGATCTGGGGTGAATAAGTGTCACTGCCATCCTGAGCCTTACTCTCCTCCCACAGTGTGGCCATGGAGGGGAACGATTTGGGATCGTATTTCTGAGCGTTGAATTGAGCCCAAGAACACTTAGACGCTGTTGGTGGCTCGCCACCAGCAAGAGATGATGTACCACGCTTCATTGTGGGTCATCTACCCTGATGCCACCCACTCCAAACAGGGGCCTCAGCAACGGCCAACTGGCAGGATGGCCATTGACGGGAGTCGTGATGCTCCAGGGAGATAGGCATCTACTTCTTGGCATACGGCGCAGGTATAAGCAGAAAGATCCCTGCACTGTCAGGGGGCTACAACCAACAGGGTACATGGCGGCCCGACCACAATGGACTGGCTACTGTGCTGGATATTAGGTGTAATAAAGTACATGGTCGTCGCCGCCGCAAAAAGAAGCACTGCACAATGCATAGTGGAAATTGCACCCAGGAACACATCCTTGCCCAAGAGATGGAGAATGAGCGGGACAGCAATGCGGCGACGGAAAAGCTGGCTAGAGGTCTCAATGCACGATGGACAAAATGCACCATGTTAGGCGCCCTTCCCCAATTGGCTCCCTCGTTGGAAGAATTTGGAACGATGGCGGTCAGACCCGAGAGGGGACCATCACATATAGGCCGAAACGTTTGAGACCCCTTTTAGTCGTCTTTTACGACAGGCAGGAATACAACGGGCCTATTCTTACCCCCGAACCCGCAGGGGGGCCGATGCAATTTCTGTCTTCCATCGTCAATGTGAAGGTCCGTGGTTTACAGTTAACCAGCTGTGACGCATCGGAAACTATTACTGGATTCCCAGGAAAGGTTCCAAACACAGATCGTTTGAAGCAGTACTCACCTGCACAGAAGTCGGCATGGTGCCTGTTGTATTCAATCCCGAAGCAATATCTGTGTTTCATCGTCAATGTGAAAGTCCAACGGTTCCAGTAAGTCTGCAGTGGTGCGTGTGAAACTACTACTGGATTCCCAGGAAAGCTTCCAAGCACAGACCGTTTGAAGCAATACTCCCATAGACAGAAGTCAGCATGGTGCCTGTTGTATACAATCCCGATGCAGTTTTTATGTTTCATCCTCAGTGTGAGGTCCCAACGGTTTCAGTAAACCTGCAGTGGTGCATCAAAAACTACTATTGGATTCACACGGAAGGTTCCAAACTCAGACCGTTTGAAGCAGTGCTCTCTTGGACAGAAGTCGGCATGGTGCCTGTTATATTGAATCCCGATGCAATTTCTGTGTTTCATCGTCATTGTGAAGGTCCAACGGTTCCCGTGAACCTGCAGTGTTGCATTGTAAACTACTGGATTCCCAGGATAGGTTCCAAACACAGACCGTTTGTAGCAGTACTCCGTTGGACAGAAGTCGGTATGGTGACTCATTTATCCAATCCCGATGAAATTTCTGTGTTTTATCGTCAATGTGAATTTCCAAAGGTTACAGTAAACCAGCTGTGATGCATCGGAAACTACTACTGGATCCCCAGAAAGCTTCCAAACACAGATCGTTTGAAGCATTACTCCCCTGGCCAGAAGTTGGCATGGTGCATGTTGTATTCAATCCCGATGCAATTTCTGTGTTTCATCTTCAGTGTGAAGGTCCAATAGTTACAGTAAACCAGCTGCGGTGCATCGGTAACTACTGCTGTATTGCCAGGAAAGGTTCCAAACACAAACCCCTTCAAGCAGTACTCCGCTCGACAGAAGTCGGCATTGTGCCTGTTGTATTAAATCCCGATGCAGTTTCTGTGATTTATTTATTTATTTTATTTTATTTACGAGTCAAGTTCCGTAGGATCAAATTGAGAAGCAAATCTCCAAGGTCATGGAACGTGTCAGTACATGAACTTACAATATAAAAGTAATAACAGATGAAAATAAATGTTCATAAACCGAAAAAATTCAGGCCATAAGCTTAAGTAAACGCTATCAGTAATACAATAAAAATCAGCTTAATTTTTCAAGAAACTCCTCGACAGAATAGGAGTGACCCATGCGAAAACTCTTCAGTTTCGATTTGAAAACGCGTAAATTACTGCTAAGATTTTTCAATTCGAGTGGCAGCTTATTGAAAATGGATGCAGCAGTTTACTGCACACCTTTTTACACAAGAGTTAAGGAAGTCCGATCCAAATGGAGGTTTGATTTCTGCCGGTTATTAACCGAGTGAAAGCTGCTTATCCTTGGAAATAAACTAATATTGGTAACAAGAAACGACAATAAGGAATATACATATTGAGAGGCCAATGTCAAAATACCCAGACTCGTGAACAGAGGTGGCCAAGATGTTCGTGAACTCACACCACTTATTGCCCGAACCCCGTTTCTGAGCCAAAAATATCCTCCTAGAATGGGAAGAGTTACCAAAAACATAATACCACACGACATGAGTGATAGAAATTAAGCAAAGTTGGCTAATTTACGTGTCAAAGTATCACTCACTTTTGATACCGTTTGAATAGTGAAAATGGCAGTATTAAGTCTTTGAACAAGATCCTGAACGTGGGCTTTCCACGACAGCTTACTATCTATCTGAACACCTAGAAATTTGAACTGTTCAGTTTCACTAATCATATGCCCATTCTGTGAGATTAAAACGTCAGGTTTTGTTGAATTGTGTGTTAGAATCTGTAAAAACTGAGTCTTACTGTGATTTAACGTTAGTTTATTTTCTACAAGCCATGAACTGAGGTCATGTACTGCACTACCTGAAACCGAGTCAGTGTTGCACACAACATCATTTACTATCAACTTGTGTCATCAGCAAACAAATATTTTAGATTTACCCATAATACTAGAGGGCATATCATTTATATAAATAAGGAACAGGAGTGGCCCCAACACTGATCCCTGGGGCACCCCCCACTTAACAGTACCCCACTCAGATCCCAGATCACAGCCGTTATTAACATTGTGAATAATGATCTTTCGCTGCCTGTTGCTAAAGTAAGAGGTGAACCATTTGTGATCTACTCCCGTTATTCTGTAATGGTCCAACTTCTGGAGCAATATTGTGTTATCAACACAGTCAAATGCCTTTGTTAAATCAAAAAATACGCCAAGCGTTCGGAACATTTTGTTTAGCACATCCAGTACCTCACAGAGCAAAGATAATATAGCATTTTCAGTTGTCAAACGACTTCTAAAGTCGAACTGTACATTTGATACAAATCGTGTGATATAAAATGATCAATTAACCTTACATACACAGCATTTTCGATAACTTTTGCAAACACTGATGGCATAGAAATAGGTCTAAAATTATCTACATTATCCATTTCTCCCTTTTTATAAAGCGGCTTTACTACTGAGTAGTACTGAGTAGTACTGACCATTCCTAAAGGAAAAAATATAAATATGGCTAAATACAGGGCTAACATGTGCAGCACAGTACTTTAATATTCTGCTAGACACTCCATCATAACCATGAGAGTCCTTAGTGTTCAGTGATTTAATTATTGACTCAATCTCCCTCTTGTCTGTATCACAGAGGAGTATTTCAGACGTCAATCACGGAAAGGCATTTGCTAAGAAATTTATATGATTTCCTGTAGAAACTAAATTTTTATTTAATTCACCAGCAATGCTCAGAAAATGATTGTTAAATACTGTACATATATATGATTACTAGTAACAGAAATATTATTACTGCCAACTGACTTTATATCATCGACTTTGTGCTGCTGACCAGACACTTCCTTCACAACTGACCATATGGCTTTAATTTTATCCCGTGAATTAGCTATTCTATTTGCATACCACATACTTTTTGCCTTGTTAATAACATTTTAAGCACCTCACAATACTGTTTGTAATAGGCTACTGTAGCTTGATTGTGACTAGTTCTAACATTTTGATATAATTCCCGATTTGTTCTACATGATATCCTTATCCCACTAGTCAGCCACCCGGGCTGTCCATTACTGCTAGCACCCCGTTTAGAAAGCAACTCTCAAAGAGCATGAGAAATGTGTTAATGAAAGCATTGTATTTGTGATCGATGCTATCGGCACTGTAAACACCCTGCCACTCTTGTTCCTTGACAAAGTTTAAAAAACTCTCTATTGCTATTGGATTAACTTTCCTACATAGTTTGTAATTAAATATGACCTTGGTTTGAGTACAAAAGTCTTTTAGTGTTAAAGTTTGTGCATTATGGTCTGAAAGGCCATTCACCCTTTTACTAACAGAATGCCCATCTAGTGATGAAGAATGAATAAAAATATTGTCTATGATTGTGTTGGATAAAACACATTTTGCATCAGATCATATGAATTTAGAAGATCTACCAACATCCTTTTTCTTGCACAATCATATACAAAATTAATATTGAAGTCACCACATATAACTACTTTCTGGTACTTCCTACAAAGTGAATCAAGAACCCTCTCTAGCTTAAGCACAAATGCTGTGAAGTCGGAGTTAGAGGACCTATAAACAACAGCAATTACAAGTTTAGTTTCACTAAATTCAACTAATGCTGCACAACTTTCAAATATCTGTTCAGTGCAGTGTCGTGATACGTCTATGGACTCAAATGAAATACTGTTTTTTACGTACAGAGCCACTCCCCCACCCCGCAAGGAACTCCTTGAGAAACAGCCAGCTAACCTGTAGCCTGGTAAAGGAAGCCTCTGAATTATCAAATTATTTAAGTGGTGCTCTGATACACCAATAATTTCAGAGTTAACATCTATTAGCAGTTCACTAACTTCAATACCTCTTATATTTTGATGAAATATGCTAATTCCTTCTCTACTTGGAAACATTACATCCTCTGGAGGTGAGCCCTTAGTTAGAGTCACTTCCTTTAAGCAGGTATACCTATCAGCTGACTTCAGTCTAAAAAAGGTGCAGCTCTAACACCAACTACTACAAGAATTTTTCCATGAGTGACACCACTACCACCGCCACCACCACCACCACCACCACCACCACCACCACTCACTACACTGTCACCTATAAGCTTAGCCAGCCTCCCCTTCCCATACCAATTGAGTTGCAGGCCATGCCTAAAAAGACCCCATCTACGGCTAGACCCAACAGGCACCACTGAGATGTGATCCATGCCCTCTGCCATCAGTGCCCTCCCCAGCCCCACATTAACGCGCCTAACAGCCGCATTAAGGTGAGGCCGATCATGACGCTGAAACTGTTGCACGAAATGCACATTAGTGCCACCAGTTTGAGTAGCTATCTTAACGAAGTCACCACTGACATCATATTCCCCGTCCCTATCGAGACTGTTACCTGCTCCACCCACTATCACTACCTGATCATCCTTCGTAAAATTCTTACATAACTCCCCTATGTTTTCAGTCACCTGAGCCAACCCTGCACTAGGCTTCACAATGCTGGTGACCTGGTACTCACTCCCCAACACTTCCTGCAACTGCTGGCCCACACCTCTACCGTGGGAACTACCTAGCAGCAGAGCCTTCTTTCTGCTAGACTTTGCAACTAACCTAGGCCTCCTAATTGCTGAGGACTGCTGCAAGTTACCTACATCTACGGCTGCACAAGGCTCCTCTCCACTCAACTCTGACAGTTGGTCGTATCTATTGCATGTATGCAAAGTAAAACTGTCTGAATACTACCTCTTTCTACCTACCTTCTTGCCAACTGCCAGTTCCCATTCCCCACCACCCCTCACCATCCTCAACCTATCTAGTTCCTCCTTTGCGAATTGTAACTGCACCTGAAGGGCACAGATCTTACGGTCCTGCTCCTCTATTAACTTGTTTCTACTACAGATTCTACATTCCCAGGAGGGGATCTCCCTAAAATGACCACTGGCTTCCCCGCTGCATTCCCCCCACTGAAAATACTATGAACAAAATTCCACACCGTAATCCACTACTCACAAAGCTACGACGGAGCCCACACTTCTCACTCAAGGTAAAATTTTACAGTTACTGAAAAAAAACTATACGTCTACGTTACCATAGTTCAGTTCCACCATTAGAACTATTTAAGAACTAACAATAATGGTCTCGATATTCTCTGCCTACTTAGAAAGCAGCTACTTGTATTAATACTAATACAACACAGGCGATACCAAATACCAGAAAAACTTCACAAAATTATTAGCTGAAACCAAACAATTAAAACGACCACTGTAACAGTAAGCGAAGTTAAAACACTGAATGAAAATTTTACTGAAATACTTCACTAGAAAGAATAATAAACATCAGTTGAAAACTATACCATGATATTTACTAAACGATTTCAACACACTGAAAACTCTATAAACCACAGCGAGTGAACCATTACAAAAGTTTATTAAGTCGTTATTTCGCCACAAACGGCACGCAACACCACGGAAATCTATTAAATTTAATAACTGTATTACAGAGCACAAATAAGTTTGTCAGTACTTAGCTTATAACCGCTACAGCTGCAGTGCACGCCGCAAAATGTAAACACACTACTGAGGCGCGAGGCTTAGACGAACGACGATAGCACACTCACAAATAATAGACCACTCGAGTCAATAATACAGGAAGAAAGACTGAGATTAATGAAAATGAGCACAAATAAGTTTGTCAGTACTTAGCTTATAACCGCTACAGCTGCAGTGCACGCCGCAAAATGTAAACACACTACTGAGGCGCGAGGCTTAGACGAACGACGATAGCACACTCACAAATAATAGAACACTCGAGTCAATAATACAGGAAGAAAGACTGAGATTAATGAAAATGAGTTACTTTTACGGCAAACATTACCACAAATAAACTTTAATATAAGTAAATGAAGTCTAAAATTTATAAAATATTAACGAGCTAATTCAACAGCAGTGCAGCACACGTGACGTCATCGTCAATGTGAAGCTCCAACAGTTCCATTAAACCTGCAGTGCTCCATCAGAAACTACTACTGAATTCCCAGGAAAGGTTCCAAGCACATACTGTTTCAAGAGTTACTTCCCTGGTCAGAATACGGCATGGTACCTAACGTATTAATTCCCGAGCAATTTCTGTGTTTCATCGGCACTGTGGAGGCCCAAGGGTTTCAGTAAACCAGCTGTGATGAATCGGAAACTACTATTGGATTCCCAGGAAAGGTTCCAAACACAAAACGTTTGAAGCAGTACCCCCTGGACAGAAGTCGGCATGGTGCCTGATGTATACAATCCCGATGTAAAACTGTGTTTCATCGCAATGTGAAGATCCAAGGGATACAGTAAACAATCTGTGATGCATCGGATACTAGTACAGGGCTCCCAAGAAAGTATCCAAACACAGACCGTTTGAAGCAGTACTGCCCTGGACAGAAGTCGGCATGGTGCCTGTTGTATTCAATCCTGACACAGTCTCTGTGTTTCATCGTCAATGTGAAGGTCCAAAAGTTCCACTAAACCTGCAGTGGTGCATCTGAAACTACTACTGGATACCCAGGAAAGGTTCAAAACACATACCATTTGAAGCGTTACTTCCCTTTTCAGAATTCGGCATGGTGCCTGATGTATTCAGTCCCGACGCAGTTTCTGTGTTTCATCGTCAACGTGAATGTCCAAGGATTACAGTAAACCAGCTGTGATGCATCGGAAACTACTACTGGAGTCCCAGGGAAGGTTCCAAACACAGACCGTTTGAAGCAGTAGTCCCCTGGACATACGACGGCATTGTGCTGATGTATTCAATCCCGATGAGGTTTCTGTGTTTCATCGTCATTGTGAAGGTCCAGCGGTTCCAATACACTTGCAGTGGTGCATCTGAAACTACTAGTCGAGTCCCAGGAAAGGTTCCAAGCACATACCGTTTGACGAGTTACATCCCTGGTCAGAATTCGGCTTGGTACCTGGCGTATTCAATCCCGACTCAGTTTAGGTGCATCATCGTCAATGTGAAGGTGCAACGGTTCCAGTAAACCTGCAGTGGTGCATCTGAAACTACTAATGGATTCCCAGGAAAGCTTCAAAGCACATACTGTTTGAAGCGTTTCTTCCCTTTTCAGAATTCGGCATGGTGCCTGATACATTCAATCCCGATGCCATTTCTATGTTTCATCGTCAAGGTGAAGGTCCAACGGTGACAGTAAACCATCTGTGATGCATCGGTAACTACTACAGGGCTCCCAGGAAATGTTCCAAACACAGACCGTTTGAAGCAGTATTCGCCTGGACAGAAGTCGGCATGCAATTTCTATGTTTCATCGTCAATGTTAAGGTCCAACGGTTCCAGTAAACCTAAAGTGGTGCATCTGAAACTACTACTGCACTCCCAGGAAAGATTACCAACACAGACCCTTTTGAAGCAGTACTCCGCTGGACAGAAATCGGCATGGTGCCTGATGTATTCAATCCCGATACAGTTTCTGTGTTTCATCGTCAATGTTAAGGTCCAAAGGTTCCACTAAACCTGCAGTGGTGAATCTGAAACTACAACAGTATTCCCAGGAATGGTTGCAAGCACGTACCGTTTGAAGCGTTACTTCCCTGGTCAGAATTTGGCATGGTTCCTGATGTATTCAATCCCGATGCAATTTCTGTGTTTCATCCTACAATGAAAGCTGAATACCGAAGACTACATTGATAAAATATGTAGCTACAAACAAATTCTAAAATTATCTGTGTGTTACGTAGATTTAGCAAAATATAGCGTTGGATGCTTTATAAAGATTTAATCTGTTGTACTAGGAAAGACGAGACGGCTTAATCCACCAATGTGATAATGATAATCTTTGTGTTTCCACCACTCGCGTTATGGACCTTAAACCTCAATGTCCGAATACTGATGATCGGAATAGTTACAGGAAACCTCTACCATTTTGCAAAGCCATACGTTTGCAATAAATGATGCTGGAAATTTTCAAGAAAGCCAGAAACCTGAATTTTCCCATTTTCTATGCTTCGAGGCGGTGGTCAATAGAATAACCTGGAGCAACTGACGTTACTCTCCTGCTTGCCTGGGAAGACTGTCATTTTCGTTCCGCAGTATGATACAGTATTTTCACCTAATGGTAGGATCTGTCATGAGATAATGGACAAGTACTGTTACTAGTCTGCAAGGGTGGATTTCGCTATTTTTAATTTTCTTAATATATGTTATTTAATTAAATTGACCTACAAACATAGAATACGGCGTTCGTAAGAGGCACATCAAAACGAGAATGGCTGTGTGGTAAAGTACTCCAGCCTTCTTGTTGATAGTCGTTGCACTGCTAAGAAAACCACATCAGTTCCAGTAATTAAAAAACGTGGGAAACAATCATACGCGCTCTAAAACATTAATAAACTGGTATTTTACTAACAATAAACTACAAAGTTAAACCAGTTTAACAGATTAGTCAATATGTCTAACAACAGCGGTTAGCAGTTGTGCAGGATTTTTTTTTTTTTTTGTAAGACTGAAAGACCTGAGTCGAAACAAGGCCCCGGGAGTAGACAACATTACATTAGAACTACTCACAGCCTTGGGAGAGTCATTCCTGACAAAACTCTACCATCCGGTCAGCAAGATGTATGAGACAGGCGAAATTCTCTGCGACTTCAAGAAGAATATTATAATTCCAATCCCAAAGAAAGCAGGTGACAGATGTGAAAATCACCGAACTATAAGTTTAATAAGTCACAGCTGCAAAATACTAACACGAATTCTTTACAGACGAATGGAAAAACTGGTAGAAGCCGACCTCGTGGAAGATCAGTTTGGATTCCGTAGAAATGTTGATACACGTGAGGCAATACTGACCATCCGACTTACCTTAGAAGAAAGATTAAGGAAAGGCAAACCTACGTTTCTAGCATTTGTAGATTTAGAGAAAGGTTTTGACAATGTTGACTGGAATACTCTCTTTCAAATTCTGAAGGTGGCAGGGGTAAAATACAGGGAGCGAAAGGCTATTTACAATTTCTACAGAAACCAGATGGCAATTATAAGAGTCGAGGGGCATGAAAGGGAAGCAGTGGTTGGGAAGGGAGTGAGACAGGGTTGTAGCGTCTCCCCGATGTTATTCAATCCGTATATTGAGCAAGCAGTAAAGGAAACAAAAGAAAAATTAGGAGTAGGCATTAAAATCCATGGAGAAGAAATAAAACATTAAGGTTCGCCGATGACATTGTAATTCTGTGAGAGGAATCAAAGGACTTGGAAGAGCAGTTGCACGGAATGGGCAGTGGCTTGAAAGGAGGGTATAAGATGAACATCAACAAAAGCAAAACGAGGATAATGGAATGTAGTCGAATTAAATGGGGTGACGCTGAGGGAATTAGATTAGGAAATGAGACACTTAAAGTAGTAAAGGAGTTTTGCTATTTGAGGAGCAAAATAACTGATGATGGTCGAAGTAGAGGGGATATGAAATGTAGACCGGTAATGGCAAAAGAAAGCGTTTCTGAAGAAGAAAAATTTGTTAACATCGAGCATAGATTTAAGTGTCAGGAAATCGTTTCTGAAAGTATTTGTATGGAGTGTAGCCATGTATGGAAGTGAAACATGGACGATAAATAGTTTAGACAAGAAGAGAATAGAAGATTTCGAAATGTGATGCTACAGAAGAATGCTGAAGATTAGATGGGTAGATCACATAACTATTGAGGAGGTATTGAATAGAATTGGGGAGAAGAGGAGTTTGTGGCACAACTTGACGAGAAGAAGGGATCGGTTGATAGGACATGTTCTGAGGCATCAAGGGATCACCAATTTAGTACTGGAGGGCAGCGTGGAGGGTAAAAATCGTAGAGGGTGACCAAGAGATGAATACACTAAGTGGATTCAGAGGGATGTAGGGTGCAGTAGGTACCTGGAATGAAGTAGCTTGCACAGGATAGAGTAGCATGGAGAGCTGCATCAAACCAGTCTCAGGACTGAAGACCACAACAACAACAACAACAGCAACAGTGATTCTGAAGAGCCAGCAACATCGACATCACGTCATTTAGTTTCCTTTGACATTTGTTTATAAAACGACAAATTTTGTCAAAACAACGCCATCCACGACCATTTCTGGTTTCCGAGTGTATACCGAAAGTTTCTACTCGCGACGCTAGTGAGACGTGACGGCGGCGCGCTGTAGCAGATCGGCCAGGGAACGCAGCAGCCGGCGCGGCCCCAGACACCGCGTGGCGTGCACGGGTAGACGGCTTCCGAGGCTCCTCGCACCCAATAAATCACGCTGCGGAAGTATTTCAGCTTTGCTGACCCTGCAGGGGAACGTACCAGAAAAATCCAACGGGCGGCCTGTAGAGAATGGCCCCTTTCAGGGCACAAGGTGGTTCCCAACGAACACTGCTGCTCTAAAATGATAAACGTGACACTTACTGGCTGTCTAACGCCCTGCAAGCGCTGTCGTCCTTCCGTCCGACGCCCTGCAGCTACTAATAAACAAGTAACTACAGGGTAGGACCGTGGACTGTGTCTCTTCCGCGAAATTTTTTTATTATTTTGGCTACGGGTGAGATTCGTTCTGTGGTGAAAGTGTCTCTCTTTCGACACACCCCTGATAGATCTCCTACATGCAGTACCCGCGGCACCCTTTGCGATCTCTGATTTCAATATGAAATTAGTTGAACACAGCTTTTAACTTGAAGTCCTTCTCAGCAGCGTACTTGTTGCTTCTTTCACGTTTGTTTGATTCGCTGAAATTCCCGATGGAGACTAAGCCTACTCCAGCGATGTAACAAAGTAGGTGAACACTGCGCTGCTAACATCTGACACGTATGAAAACCCACGAGCTGCGCAGTGGTCTGAGATTCTCGTTAACGTGCAGGGTCTGCAGTAACTAATACGACAGTAACTACTAAAACAAAATGGTGTGTTATCCAACCTAGGCTCTGAAAACATCACGGATGACATCTCACCTATCGGTTCTATCTTACTTCATAGGAGGTCTCTAGGAAAAGCATCCGAACTTCTCCCCAGAAGAAAAGAAAAACAAACTGGCTTACCTGGAGCGTTGGACACCTGATCACCCTCAAAGTAGTTCCCTTGGAACTCCACACACTTCTCCCAGCGGTGCCGCCATTGTTGGAAGATTACCGAGAAAGTTTTTTTCGCAATGGAGTTAAGCTCAGCTGTCGTTGCTGCCGTAATATCATCTCTTCTCTGGAATCGTATTCCTTTCAATGGTCTCTTGACCTTGGGGAACAGCCAGAAGTTGCAGGGGGCCATATCAACAGAGTAAGGAGCTTGCTGAATCACAGGAATTTGGTGTTTATCCAAAAAGTCTGAATCAAATCCGAGGAATGTGCTGGAGCATTGTCGTGATGGAGGTGTCAATTTCCAGTCGACCGCGAGTTCGGTCTCTTGCGGCGTACAGCATCACGTAGGCGGCGGAGGACATCCCTGTAGTACTTTTTGGTGATTTTTTGACCCTGCAATGAGTACTCGTGGTTTACCACACCATGCGAGTCAAATAAAGCAGTCAGCATCACTTTGACGTTGCTGCGCACTTGGCGATCCGTCTTTGCCCACGGTGACGAGGAATGCTTCCACTGTGACGACTGGGATTTGGTTTCCGGATCGTACCCATTTACCCAGGACTCGTCACCAGTGATCATGCTGTTTACGAAGTCCAGCATGTCCTATGAGACTTGAACAGGAAGTCACGCCCGGGTTCCCGGGTTCGATTCCCGGCGGGGTCAGGGATTTTCTCTGCCTTGTGATGGCTGGGTGTTGTGTGATGTCCTTAGGTTAGTTAGGTTTAAGTAGTTCTAAGTTCTAGGGGACTGATGACCATAGATCTTAAGTCCCATAGTGCTCAGAGCCATTTGAACCAACCAACTTGAACACGAAGTTGATTTTGCTCCTCCCTCAGCACCTTTGGCACGAATTTCACCGACGCTCTCTTCATGTCCAAATTTTCGGTCACAATGAAATGTGCCAAAAACGTGCTGATGCCCACCTCTTGCACATTTTGTCTGATAGTGATAGTGCTCCGCACCGCAGCGTTCACTTTGGAAATGACGTGTGATCGTTTTGGCATGTTGATGGCCGACCGGGGCGTCGCTCGCTCTCCACCGACGTATCACTCCTTAATCTGTGAGATGCCCACAGCATCGTCACCGATAGTCATCTGAATCTTCCGTATGGTCCTCACCTGGCAGCCGCGCAGTTTCTGGCAAATTTGATGCAGTAGCGCTGCTCCAGTCGTTCCGTCAATTCCCTTGCAATGAAAAACCGACGCGAGCACTACACACTATCTGACTTCACTTCTGCTCGCCAGTGACTGACGGAATCGACAGGCGGTAAGAAATTCGTGCATGCGCGCGGAGGTTCAAGTTCGGCTCATGCAAGAGCGCTAGATTCAAATCCACCAGGCGTTCGCAAAAAAGTCGGATAATACTTTTCTAACAGATACCGTATTTACACTGGCATCACTATATCGTACAGAAGTGCACATTACGAAAGATTATAAACTATGAGAAAGGAGAAGGACTGTAGGAAAAAAATATAACTGAACAGTAGTGTTCGCTCAGACACCCTGAGCGGTTAGAAGTTCAGATGCCTAATCGGAAATTGTTTTTCTTACTCCGGCCACAATGGTCCGGATTCGTGGGCGTATGAGAGTGTAGGTGACGGAAACGCGTACGTATAGTGTAGGCTCGTGTTTTCTGGTTTTCTACAAGCGTGAATACAGACTCTACGAGGAGCGACTAGGAAAGGGAAAAAGTGGGCGAAACTGCGTGATCTAACAACGCCGGTGCCTGCTGCTGCGCTTGATCTGCTAATGGCCGGAGTGGGAAGGGAGAGGGGCGGTGGTTGAGGGGTAGGATAGCAAGGGGGGGAGGGGGGAGCGGGGGCGGCTGCGGATGCGCCTGGTTGGCTGGTTGGGTGGCGGGCTAGCGGGATGGAATCAGCAGAGTTGCAAACCAGCCCTCTGACGTAATTAATATTCACTGGCGGGTAGCGGCAGGCGTTTCATTAAATAAACAGGCGTGATTCGCCACTTGCAAGTCAGATTCAGAATTAACATTCGTAGTTTACATTCACAACGCATACAATAGACGAGTTGGTAAGCGCTGTGTCGGCATTCGTCTGCAACTTCTCTCTGCGAACGGAATATGTGCGCACGTCGCGTCTACCCCACCGTTAATTCGTCCCGTGTGGCAGCAACAAGCACAGCAATGGCAGCGTCAGTGTCCGCTGTTCCGACTCACTTAACTCCGGCACTGTACATCAGAATGAAACTATAATGGTAAATTCACGATTTCCAGTTACTAATGTTGGTAACAAGTGAGGTACCACGCTGTTAGATTTGTTAACGGTAGGCTCGACCGACACACGAGTATTACGAGATGCTCCGTGACCTCAGACGTCAATCCCTGAGCGGAAGACGATGTTGTGTTCGCTAAATGAATTTAGAGAAACGGCATTTGCAGCTCATTGTAGAACATTTTTACTGCCGCCAGCGCACATTATGCGTAAGGACTGCGACAACGAAAGAAATTAGAGATCGTACGGGAGCTTACACTGCGGTGACAAAGAGTCAGATAGCGGCATGCACATACACAGATAGCGGTAGCATCGAGTATGTACGGTATAGAAGGGCAGGCCACTGCCGGAGTTGTCGTTTATACTCGGGTGAGTCACGTGACAGGGTTTATGACTCCATTATGGTCGCACGATGGGCGTTAACATACTTTGATTCCAGAATAGTAGTTGGAGCACGGGGTGCGAGGGACATTCCACTTCGGAAATCGTTAGGGCATTCAGTGCTCCGAGATTCACAGTGTCAAGTGCGTGCTGAAAATATCACGTTTCAGGCATTATTTATCGCCGCGGCCGACGTAGTGGCCGACAGCCTTGGCTTAACTATCGAGAACAACTGAGACTGTGCACAATTGTCAGTGCTAATAGACTAGCAGCACCGCCTGAAGTAAGCGCACAAATCTATCTGACCCAACTGAACACATCATTGACTGGGAATGATTGTGTCCGGCTACTACATCTTCAGCCATTTATGAGCTTCATGTTCCCGGAAAAGGAAATCTTAGGCACCCATACGAAAAATTCACAGAAACATACATGATTCACACACACACAAGAATAGAGATAAAAAGAATTTTGCTCATCACATTTTGTCAGAGTTTCATCCCTGCCGCTGTGATTGGATAATTGTGAATACGAATACTGTGGAATACATTCTGAGAGAAAAAATTATCTGCATCACCTTGCGCTTCAAACTAAGGTACGCTGGCGTGAAATACACGCAACTGCCGTCAATACTCACGAAGAAAGCAAAATTACTAAGACTCGTCAAACTTCGAGAAGACAAATGTAAACGATGTAGACACAAACAGCAATAAAATATCACACGAAATTATGAACAAATCTTATTCAAGATAGTACTGAAATTACGCACGACGTAATCACCACCACGCGGCATGAAGGAAGCTACACAATCTTAAAAGTGAAACGAAATGAAAGGTAGAAGAAATAAAACACACACACATACGAGAAAAGTTCACACATACATTACAGTTAAAAGAGAAGTCAGGCAATTGAATTTTAAACCTGTGCTGCAGTAACGATCTTCCTACACGACGCGTTCCTCCAAGATCCGGAAAAAAACGTACTACATACAGAAAATATACTCGTGATTACACTCTGAAAAATATAACGATTCAACTAGCGAAATTTAAGCAGAGTAGCAAATCAAACGTATACATCACTTGGAATAGCTACACACTATCACACATTAACACACTCACCAATGACAACTCGCCCTTAAGACTGGCATCTGCACTAACCAGTGGTCCAGTCCTGAGGGCCGAGTTCCCTGCAGTGAAGTTCCCCCAGGTAGC
The DNA here is from genome assembly GCF_021461385.2 of Schistocerca piceifrons. Lineage (NCBI taxonomy): Eukaryota > Metazoa > Arthropoda > Insecta > Orthoptera > Acrididae > Schistocerca > Schistocerca piceifrons. The sequence continues at coordinate 827,304,285 of NC_060141.1, forward strand.
CGGAAGAGACCAAAGGGATCCTTTCCGCCACAAACTTAACTACTGCCGAATGACTAGTGAAAGGCTGCACATCTCTTTACCTTGATTGCGAAAACTACGTTGCCTACGCTGTGACTACTACAGCAGACAGCCAGATGCAGTACTGCTACCATGTTGTTGTTCTGGTCATCAGTCCGCAGACTGGATTGATGCAGCTCTCCATGCTACTCTATCCTGTGCAAGCTTCTTCATCTCCCCAGTACCTACTGCAACCTACATCCTTCTGAATTTGCTTAGTGTATTCATCTCTTGGCCTACCTGCACGATTTTTACCCTCCACGCTGCCCTCCAATACTAAATTGGTGATCCTTTGATGCCTCAGAACATGTCCCACCAACCGATCCCTTCTTCTAGTCAAGTTTCCACAAACTCCTCTCCTCCCCAATCCTATTCAATACCTCCTCATTAGTTATCTGATCTACCCATCTAATCTTTAGCTTTCTTCTGTAGCACCACATTTCGAAAGCTTCTATTCTCTTCTTGTCCAAACTATTTATCGTTCACGTTTCACTTCCATACATGGCTACACTCCATACAAATACTTTCAGAAACGACTTCCTGACACTTAAATCTATACTCGATTTTAACAAATTCCTCTTCTTCAGAAACGATTTCCTTGCCATTGCCAGTCTACATTTTATATCCTCTCTACTTCGACCATCATCAGTTATTTTGATCCCCAAATAGCAAAACTCCTTTACTACTTTAAGTGTCTCATTTCCTAATCTAATTCCATCAGCATCACCCGATTTAATTCGACTACATTCCATTATTCTCGTTTTGCTTTTGTTGATGTTCATCTTATACCTTCCTTTCAAGACACTGGCCATTCCGTTCAACTGCTCTTCCAATTCCTTTGCTCAGTCTGACAGAATTACAATGTCATCGGCGAACCTCAAAATTATTATTTCTTCTCCGTGGATTTTAATACCTACTCCAAATTTTTCTTTTGTTTCCTTCACTGCTTGCTCAATACACAGATTGAATAACATAGGGGATAGGCTGCAACCCCGTCTCACTCCCTTCCCAACCACTGCTTCGCTTTCATGCCCCACGACTCTTATAACTGCCATCTCGTTTCTGTACCAATTGTAAATAGTCTTTCGCTCCCTGTCTTTTACCCCGACCACCTTTAGAATTTGAAAGAGAGTATTCCAGTCAACATTGTCAAATGCTTTCTCTAAGTCTACAAATGCTAGGAACGTAGGTTTGCCTTTCCTTAATCTTTCTTCTAAGGTGTGTCGTAAGATCAGTATTGCCTCACGTGTTCCAATATTTCTACGGAATCCAAACTGATCTTCCCCGAGGTCCGCTTCTACCAGTTTTTCCATTCGTCTGTGAAGAATTCGCGTTAGTATTTTGCAGCTGTGGCTTATTAAACTGATAGCTCGGTAATTTTCGCATCTGTCAACACCTGCTTTCTTTGGGATTAGAATTATTATATTCTTCTTGAAGTCTGACGATATTTCGCCGGTCTCATACATCTTGTTCACCAAATGGTAAGGTTTTGTCAGGACTGGCCCTCCCAAGGCTGTCAGTAGTTCTAATGGAATGTTGTCTACTCCGGGGCCTTATTTCGACTCAGGTCTTTCAGTGCTCTGTCAGACCTTTCACGCAGTATCATATCTCCCATTTCATCTTCATCTACATCCTCTTCCATTTCCATAATACTGGCCTCAAGTACATCACCCTTGTATAGACCCTCTATATACCCCTTCCACCTTTCTGCTTTCCCTTCTTTACTTAGAACTGGGTTTCTATCTGAGCTATTGATATTCATACAAGTGGTTCTCTTTTCTCCAAAGGTCTCTCTAATTTTCCTGTAGGCAGTATCTATCTTACCCCTAGTGAGATAAGCCTCTACATCCTTACATTTGTCGTCTAGCCATCCCTGCTTAGCCATTTTGCACTTCCTGTCGATCTCATTTTTGAGACGTTTGTATCCCTTTTTGCCTGCTTCATTCATTGCATTTTTATATTTTCTCCTTTCATCAATTAAATTCAATATTTCTTCTGTTACCCAAGGATTTCTACCAGCCCTCGTCTTTTTACCTACTTGTTCCTATGCTGCCTTCACTACTTCATCCCTCAAACCTACCCATTCTTCTTCTACTGTATTTCTTTCCCCCATTCCTGTCAATTTTTCCATTATACTCTCCCTGAAACTCTGTACAACCTTAAATTCCCACCTTTTTGCAGTTTCTTCAATTTTAATCTACAGTTCATAACCAATAGATTGTGGTCAGAGTCCACATCTGCACCTGGAAATGTCTTACAATTTACTGCTACCATATGAAAGACAAATTCAACATACACACTCATTCACTAATTCATACAGATGATAAAGAGAGAAAGGAAATTTGGGAGTACAAAATGTAGGTAATGTACATAGGATTTAGTGCTCACTGGAAAAATTGATGGTTTAACGTAACTGTGTACCACTGAACAGGGACAAACACGATGTACAAAACTAAATTCCAAATGATTCAGTGAGACAGCACTAAATTCAAGTTAAACAGTATGAAACGGATCTAACAGACGTTTCAATGTTAATCGAGAGACTGTCAAACACCCACCATTCATATTAAATAATTTATCTGTACAAACTTCCACTTTAGGATCTCTAACTAGGGTCTTTAATAATTCGCGTTATCTATTAAAATTGTGAACACTAATTTGTAGCTTGGATCTTACTGGCGTGCCTAGCTCTTAATTAGCGTTCTGGGTCAGGTTAACATAACAAATGCAGGGAATTTCACAACATTGACCATGTGGTAAACACACTACCACTCAGTATAAGAAACATAGAAAAGACAAACACTACATTAGTCTCAACCATGTATAAAGCATAAAACACAATTTACGGGCTACTTCTTTTAGCACATGTATTTTCCAAACAAATAAATTACATCGTTCATCACAAGTATTAAGTTCTTCACAAGCTGCGACGTTGTCGCGAATAAAACAGTGACCCATATATACAACAAGTTTCCTTTAATTTACGTCTATGGTCACAAACTTTTTGTTAACAGATTACCGATTTCGGTCTACAATGACCATCATCATACCTGCAGCAAAAAATTAAAAAATACATAAATACACTCGCAGATTGTCTACAGCTTAAAAACAGTAAATAGACCATAATGAAAAGCCCTACTGACATAAATATGCGTTTGTGCGCTTTAAGTATGAACAAAGTCCTAATGTACTGCAGCCATAGTGGTATCGTCAAATGTTCAATGCAAAATCAGCACCAGCTTCGTAAAATATATGTAAATAACATCATATGCACGAGTCATGTTGTCAGTAGCTCTACTGCTCAAAACAAGCTGGTGTACAGTAGCCACAAGATGTTTGTGTTGTAAGTTCACCAGATGTCGCTAATGTATGGATACACTAGTTTTCAACGATGTATTGAACAGCATAAAATAAATGGGGATACAATAGTTGAAGTCTGTAATGAGCTTATAACGTTTAAGAGGCAATACAGTAATAAAAAGCGATGAAATAGAACACGACAAAAGTCAGATTGTTAAAAATAGAAAGAGTTAAGAGATAGTAGTTGGCATATGCTCAAGTGCCAATTTTCTAGATAATGACATAAGTAATAAACATCTTTGATTTTGCTCGGAATAATATAAAAAAACTATAAAACATATCGCTAAAGAAGCTATAATGAAGGTAAACATAGTGCTGCACATAATCAGCACCCTCTGTTAGCGCTAACACCAGGATTTCGCACAGGCGAGAAGTGGTTGGAGGAACGTGACCGCCAGATGGCCCCTCTACCCTGCGGCACTCCGTTGCAAACAAAGAATGATAAAATTCCGTAAGAGTGCATTACCATCATTATCTAGTTAATGCAGTACATGAAATGAACAGAGAAGGAACAAGAAAATACTACAGTCATGCGTAAAACGTACGAAAAACGAAGTAAATGTGTGAGGCACTCAATACTAGGTGAAACTATCAACAAACTATAGCTATATAACAGAGGCGTGCAGTGATTAACTATGAACGGGTTGGAGTCCTGTAGTGTTCACTGCACGGTTTTATTTTTACGATTATGCGCGTAGATCCTTTACAATGCTCACGAGGATTTTCTACAGCGTTGTGCTGTCGTTTCAGAAGAAGTGATTTCTTACTGCCTTCTTAGGCGTCATTATTGGTGTGCGTCTCTTTCGGCGTTGTAGTAGATACTACCCTGGCCTGGCTGCGCCGTTACAGCCAGGGTTCCTCGGGGATCCTGCCCGGCCCTCGAGGCTGCCGTGAGACTGCTCGTCCGCCGCCCCTCGTGGTGACGGTGGTGCACATGCCACTCTCTCGCAAGGGGCTACAGACCGCGCGCGGCGTCCCGACCTCCAAACATCTCTGGTCACCACCGGCACTGACGCCGATCGAAGTGTGCCTCTCCGGCACCCTCGTATGCAGGACCGCTCATCCTCGTTGTCGTCGTCTGACAATTCTCCTGGGCGCCTTGTGATTGACCTCTAACCCAGCAGCTGTCCTTCAGTCACCCGCTGTACCTCACCTCCAGCTGGACGTCCCTCTTTGGGTTGTTTCGTCCGTTCCCTCTCACCGCCCGGGTGGGCCTTCTGAGGCCGTTACCCCCGTCCGAACACGCCATCACTGTACATCCAGCCGCTCGTCCGCACGTGCTCATCGCAGTGGCTCAGATGCCACCCTTCCAGGGGAAGCCGCATTTGCTTCGGCCGTGGACGTCCCGCTGCTCATCTCTCTTCTCAGGCTGCGCCATCAGCCTCACCAACGCCGCCCCACCGAGTGCTCCTGCGTCTACTCCGGCCCCCGGCCAGATGGCCCTTCTGAGGACTTCACTATGGTCGGCCGGCGCCGTCACAAAAACTCCAAACGCGCTCGTCACAGTGGTGGTGGTTCCGCATCTGCCACGCCCTCTCAAGGGGAAGCTGCGCGTGATGATGCCGTGGACGTGGGTCCATCTTCTGGTACTGCTTCTCAGACTCCACCATCTTCACAACTGAAGAAGGAAAAAATCCCTCCAATTGTAGTGAACTACAATGCCTCATCAGTGGTCAGTTGTGGGCTTTCTTTCAGAAGGACCATGTCCAGTACCGCCTTGATAGCAAAGAAGATTACATTGCTGGCCTTCGTCAAATTCCAGGAAATGCCTTACTACACGCACCAAGTTTCTGGTGACAGGAAGACAAAAATTGTCATTAAAGACTTGTCACCTGAAGTTACAGAAGTGGATGTCGGGAGCAAACTGCTCCGTCTCAACTTCACGGACCATTTTGTCCATCAGTACAGCGACATGGACCCTGAGACCCGCAGGTTAAGTCCATTTCCCACACATGTGGTCTCCCTCTCTAGTAGCGATGATATTGAAAGGATGTACCAAATCATGTATCTTCTGGGCACTAAAGTGCGCATTGAATCCTATGAATGCTGCGCTGGGCCTTCCATCTGCCGCAGGTGCCAGCGCTTGCGCCACACTGCTAATTACTGTTCCTTGCCATTGTGGTGTGTCAAGTGTGCAGGTCCACACGCGTCGGACACGTGCACCCTCCCAGCCTCGGAGAAGCCCATCGATGCCAGATGTCAGGGCACTTCTCAGGACCCCTCACCACCTGGTCTCCTGGAAGGGCTGCCCTGTGTATCAAAAGGCGCTTGAGTCTTCCCGCCCTCCTAGGAAGACACCTTGGTCGAATCGGCCGCCTTCACCCCCCACGAGACCTCACCCATTACCCCCTCATCTGAGGTTGAACTGAGGTTCCTCCAACAGCGGATGTTCAGCCTCTTTCTGTAATTTCATCACAGGAGCCTCCTTTGGTTCCGTCCCACATGCTCAGTCTCCTGCTCCTCGTCTGCCTCCTGTGGCAGCCACTAACGATCGCCAAACAAAAAGACCAGCTACAGCATCGTCACACCCACTAGCTGGAGTGGCTCAACCTGTCGGGGTGGTATCTCCTCTGCCAGCGCCAACTCCCGCGCCTGCTCGTCGCATTGTCCAGCACACCATATATAATAGTCATGTATGAATGTGTCGAGTTCAGTCTTCAACCATCTGATACCATTGGCATTAAGGATACAGACGACGAGATCCCTAGGGGGATAGTGGTTGTGTGGTGGGCGATCCGCTATTATAATAAGATCTGACTGAACCCTTCAACCAGAGCGATGACCTTCATGAGCCTGTCCTCCGACCGACGGATTGTTTGAGCCATGTCACGAATAATCGCCCTGATGTGGGTGAGAAAGGAGACGACCTCCAGGATGTTACTGAAACGCATCTTAAGCCGACCGACGAGTTTCGCCTACGCAACATGATCTGCTATCGGACTGACCAGCTCAATCGCCATAGTGGAGGCAGAGCTGTGTTCCTCTGCAGGCTGTTGGTCCACAACCAAGAGGCTCTTCAGCCACTGGACTGCATATAGGCCACAGCTGCCACTGTCTCCACCCGCCTTGGGGCCATCACATTTACTGCAGCTTATTTGAGTCCTAACGAACCAATGCCTGAGGCTGACCTCCGCAAGCTGACGTCATTTGACAAGCTTATCATTGGAGCTGATCTCAATGCCAAACATCCAGCGTGGCATTCTCGTGAGCTGGAGGATACCTTGGCACTGTCTGTCTATGGCCTACACACTCCTACACACATACCTGTCTGCTCCAACTGCCAGCTGTATGTTTTGGATGTGGCCATTTTTAAACATATTGCTGCACTGTTTTCTTTGGAAACAGCACATGACCTAACTTCTGACCATGACCCGGTCCTTCTACACCTTACCGATGTTGCATTGTCCTTCGACATACATGCTACTGTCACGGTTAGTGATTGGGCCAAATTTGCAAGGATCCTCAACAACAGCACCCAGCTAGACCTATACCTGACAACCACTGCCAATCTTATACATGCAGTTGACTACCTCACTGCGAAAATCCAGCGAGCGGTAAAAGTTGCTATGTCCCACGTTCCTAGGGCTCTAAGCCCACTGGGTGATTTACCCCTACTTTTGTGTGAACTGAAAACCCAAAATAACCGCTGCCGCCGTCAGTGGAAGCAATAACGTGACTCTCAGGACAAGTGTCACAACAAGCATCTCCAACAGGAGTTCGGTCGCCGCTTAGTGGATTCGAAATCGGAACAGTGGGAGGATAGGATTTCCTCCTTTCTACTTCAGCATAAATCAGACTGGGCTGTGGTCCATGCCCTGCGTTGTACCAACTTGCAGACCCACCGCCCCGTCCAATGGCCATTGGTCTCACGTATGATACCCTCCATGTGGTGGAAACCTTGGATTATGCCTTTGAGGCCCAAACCCAGCTGTTCGTCCTGAACCCCATGCCACATGAACTCCAGGATGATCAAGATATCCTGAGGGCTGTTGCTGCCTTCCAAAACAGACCACCACTTATAGCCCCTTGCCTTACATTCACAGCAGAAGTGCTCCGAATCCTCTGGAGGAAACGAGGTAATTCGGTCTCCAGCCTGGATGGGATCCTCAACGAACATCTCTGTCGGCTACCGTGAAACCTCCTAGTCCTTTTCACCATGATACTGAACTGTTGTCTTCAGAGTTGCCTTTTCCCTCCACAGTGGCAACAGGCAAAGCTTATTGCGATCCCAAAACCTTCTAAAGACGTTACCATACCTACCAACAACAGGTCCATCAGCCTTTTGAACACCATGGCAAAGGTCCTAGAGTCTCTCATACTCCATCGCATTTCCCAGCCTCTGGCGGCACCCGGGACGACCCGTCCTGAACCGTTTGGGTTTACCTCTTGCCTGTCTGCTGAACATCAGCAAGGGTTTTAATTCCAGTTGCAGCATGTCGACGGCAGTAGTCTTGTTGGACGTGCAAAATGCTTATATAAGATTTGGCAGGACAACCTAGTGTGTAAGATGCTGACACAAACGCCCATCCCTCACATCTGCGTTAAGATCGTGAATGACTTCCTTCTCCAGAGGACCTTCCTCATTGCTCAGCAGGGAAAGGTGTCCAGTGTACACCACATGTCAATGGGTACCCCTCAGGGCTCTTCTTTGTAATATCTGTGTCAATGACATGCCTGTCCTCCATCACTGCCATTTGGCGCAATACATCGATGACACGGCACTTTATATGACTGGCCGCAATCCTGATCAACTCTTTCCTCGCCTCCAAAGGTAAGTGGATGCAAGTCACCTGGTGTCACTCCAATAAAATGGCCCTCAATGCCGCCAAAACCATGGCTGTGTATTTCACTAAACGGCGCTCTATACTCCAAAAGATCTCAATCAGGGGTGTCCGTGTCCTGTGGGCCCAAGCTACCAAGTATCTTGGGGTCTGGTTGGATAAGTAACTTTTCTTCCACCGCCACGCAGAATACGTCACCCATAAAGGGTTAAAGTTAACGAAGGCCTTGTACCCGCTCTTCTCCAGCCGAGAGCTGAATTTAGATACCTAGCTCCAGCTGTATCACTGTCCTACCCTCACTAACGTATGGTTCCTCTGCGTGGGCCACAATTAGTAAGTCCTAGATCCTTACGCTCCAGTGCCTACAGAATAAAGTTCTCAGGTGGAGTCTTCACGCCCCTCCGCTCACCAGGATTGTCACTCTGCATGAGGAGACAAATACAGCCCTTCTCAAGACTACCATTCGCTGTAAGGCTCGCCAACTGTACAGAAAAGTGGACGTCCTCCATGACACAATCGCTGAACTCCAAACCATCGGCACTACAGTTCCACGGCGCTGGCACTGACTCTAAAAGGGCAATAAGCTTGCGCCTTTCGGATTCTTCTTCATCCTGATACTGCTGGCTGCGGTGGCTGAGCAGTTCTAGGCGCTACAGTCTGGAACCGCGCGACCACTATGGTCGCAGGTTCGAATCCTGCCTTGGGCATGGATGTGTATGATGTCCTTAGGTTAGTTAGGTTTAAGTAGTTTTAAGTTCTAGGGGACTGATGACCTCAGAGCCATTTGAACCATTTCATCCTGATCCACAGCGGACGCCATCTCATGACCCAATCACGGATTCCACCCCTGCCTTGTACGACACCCTTGGCACCCCCTCCCTATGTATAGAACCATCTAGAAAGAAAAGAATAGAATATGTCTCAGACAGCTCAATCTAGGCACTTGCAAAACCAATATATATTACACAAAATTATTTTACCTAAGAATTATGTTTTACAAATGTACTTCATTCACGCTGTGCTCCAGCCCTCTCGACCTCTAGCTCAGCTAACATGTGGGGGATGAATTCTAGAAAGACGGAAAAGACTGAGTATAATATCCAGTATGGAAAAAAAAACGGTGGAGCACGCACATACATACACACAATCTGTTAAAGGGTACAGCAGTCTGTGTAGAGTGCGGCCCAAAACAGATATAGCACACACAAAATCCATTAAAGGATTCAGCAGTCTGTGTAAAGTGCGGTCCAAAACAGATATAGCACACACACAATTCTTTAAAGGATGCAGCAGTCTGTGGACTGTGGCTCAAACAGATATTTGAACACTGAAAAAGTACTTACCAGGTAACTGATCTTCATCTCCTTGGCGGCGGTTGCCACTGCTGCTGTCGCTGTAGCTGCTGGTAGGCTTCATGATGAGGATGAAAGTTTCACGATTGAACTCTGGGCGAAGTACAGAAGCAGACTGAGGGCGAGTTTGGTTGTGGTTTGGTTTATATAGCTTCTATGACATCGACTGGCGTCACTAATGCAGTAGCCAATAGGAGTGGAGCATTCTAGGGGTGGGGGGGGGGGGCGCTAGGTCATTAATGAATGATGACTGCTCTCCTAGTGGGAAAAAATCGAACTTCCCATTTGATCATTGAATATCCAGGTGATACATTCAGTTATCGAATATCATTAAAATTGGATTGGAATTAAGTACTTAGGTAATTCATACTTTAGATTCACGATGTGTGTCACACGTGTTCAGTTACAATCGTTAGCATATTTCTAGAAGACGATCTGTGGCGTCAGTGTGAGTGTGCGGGCTAGAGGCCATGACGTCAGCATTTGCGTGCTCGTGGGCTATAAACGTGGTGCATGCCCTGTTAGAAACGCATGAGAGAGAAAGCATTGCAGTATCTCTCTCTCAGCGCTTTACTAGTTTCAGGTACTGCAAGCGACGATCTTGAATTACGTAATGTGAGCGTGCTCTGGCTGTGTCCTAGACCACATGGCGAACACAATGTTTGGGTAATGGTACTCGAGCCATCAGCTGACATGGCGCTGTGTACTAAATCGGCTGGAGTCTGGACCTCGTGGTGAACACACTGGATGGCCGTACTGCATGAAATTGTTTAAATAAAGACATATCCAGCACTGGTCTAATCCTTTTCCCACGAATCCTTAGGAGGAGGTGGTGGTCAGGTGACTGAGATTAGTCCAAGTGTCCTTTCTCTCGCGCCATTTTCTTAGCTTAGTAGAGATACGCGAATTGACCTTTATTTACAGCCAAAATTCAAACTTGGCGCCAGTTCATATGAAGAAGTGGCTGTCGGGTGACTTAGGTTAGTGGAGGTAGGCCAAGTGACCTATCTTCCTGCGATTTTCTTACGATAGTAGATATAACCGTGGTGTGATGCATTATCCTGTTGGAATTTGATCTTCCCACCATTTTTCTGGAGGAGGGGGGCGTGGCACCTTCCCGCCAAAAGCCGCCATCATAGATAACGGTACTTGCGCAATCATCTTATGTCGTAGCCACCATCTTGGATTATGTCATGTGCTGTTTGCAAGTCTACAGGCCACCATCTTGGATGATGTCATCGCCACCATCTTGGATACATCTGGCAACAATGCAGAGTGGTGCAGTCACTGTCGACCACACAGACTTGGGAAAGGGCGCCATACGAGTTTTCAAGCTCCTGTTTGAACTCCCAGCAGAAGTCGTTGTCGCATCTTCCCACCCTTATGGCACTGTACGTAACCACACTGCCGAACGCTGGGCGCAATTCCAGACATATCCTTTTCTTAACAGTGTACAACAGATGACCATCGATCTCCATCACCACATGGCATCTTAGCTGCAAATCAGTGGGTGCTGTGAGGTCGACATATACGACAGACAAACCAAGACCTGTTCCGTGTGTGGCAAAGAAGGCCACCTCAGGTCTGAGTGTCTTCAGTGATGTATCACCTATCCGCCACCTCTACCATGGCACCTCGGACCCAACCACAGTTACACCGATCGCCTATGCATCGGCGCTCTCTTGTCTGTCCGCCAGCCGCCGTCCATCAGACCATGTTCGGTGACCATTTCTGCTGCTACAGATACCGCTGGGATCGGCGTATCACGCTCACAGCCTGACGCTACTCCGGAGCCACTACCAACAGCGTCGACCCTTAGATCCCCTTCCAGCCAATGATATGGACGCCCCTTCACTTATCTTCCCCGCTACGGCCTTTCTCCCAGACCATCGCAAATCCCTCCTGTCTTCCAACACAGCGAAACGGACACGCAAACAATATTCACCTAAAAGCTAAAAGGGCGCAAGAGCAGGAACTGTAAGGTCTCAGAACGAGACAGTTCACCACAGGGCACGCTTCCATTCAGAATAAATCGCCCTTCTTGTGCGCTGTGTCCATTATTTACTTGGTGGTAATTTTAATTGTGTCCTGTACCCTAATGATCAAATGCCCCACTACAACAACTGTCAAGAACTGCACCTTGTCGTCCGTGATCTGTTGCTCCGCGACACGGGAAATTCGGCACGGCGATGCACCTGGACATACTTACCAGACGAGTCACTCCGCGAGCCACCTTGAAAGGATTTACGCCTCTCAGGAACTCACACCTGCAGTCCAAGGTGCAGACCCTTGGCCCTTGGCCTTTTCGGGACCACTGTGCCTACATCTGCAGCATTCTCCTCCCGCAACCAGTGGTCTGGTGCAGTCGTGCACCGTGGAAGCTAAGCACCTCCCATCTTCATGATCCTGAATGTCTTCAACGCGTTACCGAGACATAGGCCACCTGTGAACGTCGCTTACCTATGTACTACACAATCTTGACTTGGTGGCTGGAATGTGCAAACCCTGCCATTCGACGTACCTTGATTCAGTACGGCAAGGAAGTAGGTGCGTGGCGCCGGTACAATACCGACTATTTGTACGCCGTTCTTCGCGGCCTGGACGCCCAGCCACCCTCCCCTGAAACTTTTTGTAAATTTTGTGGCGGCGTTCGTAGCGACAAACAATTCGCTGTAGAAACGGCTTACGAAGTCACCGCCACACTTTTAATAGCGGGCCGACCGGTCCGCTGAAACAGTGAACAGAAAGATGAAAACCCAAACACTCTGATTAAATAAAAGTCGGTACTTATCTTTATTAACGAAGATACAGAAACACAGTAGTGAACTCCGTGTCTACAGAAATCTGTCCAGTTCGAGTCGGAGCGGCTAGGTCAGCGTCGGCTGACGACAAACAACAACTCTGCTGCGATGAACACACAACTGACAAGCAAGTACACAATTCGGTGGCGAGTATACAACTGAGCGGCGAATACAGAACTGTCCTAGCGCTCGCGACTCCAGCGCTTAAGAAGCCAGAAGCCAGCGGTGGCGCGCGCAGACTTGCGGCGATTTCCTGTCTCGCTGGCGCTGCTTATGCGGACGGCGTCCGGACTTTGATGCTGCCAACCTTTTGGCAGCGGGCTCGGGTGGCATTACTGGCTAGGATATAACAGTAAACAATGCAGATAATCTGCCAGGCACTTCATTATGAGTAGCAGACTAATCACGTAGATGTAGATCACGTGCGACGGGAAACACCGACGACTACGACTCATCAATGAAATCTACTGCTGTCGTGCCCAGAAAGTCACTTGCCAGGCCGACATCGTCAATGTCTTTGTAGACAAATACCGTACAACATACCAACAGGAACCAAGGAGTACTATCAAGAACCACGCTGAAGAGCTTGCGTTACCTCACCTAACTCGCACCCTCGCTGGCGACGAGCCGGAGCCGGCTACGTGCGACGAAGTCCACGTTGCGGTCAACAAAGGTGCTCTGAATAAGTCACCTGGCGGCAACAGATTGCCGATAGAATTTCATCGCGCTTTCCTTGCGCTAATGGCGTCGCGGTGAACGACACTGTTTCACGAACTGTTGACGATGGGGAACTCCGTACCGCCGTCCTTTGTCACGGGAATTATTACACCCACCCACAAACCGACACCGGGACTGACGACAGGGGACATTACCGTCCCCTGACGCTGCTTAACGCAGACTATAAAACTTTTGCACTACTCCTCGTGGCGCGATCCGCAAGATCCGCAAGCATTCTACAGACAACTCCGGGTGGCTGAGTTAATAAGAATGTCGTGATTTAACTGCACTGCAGCGGAGTGCAGACTCTGCGCCGCTTTGGCTGCCATTCATTTTGACAGAGCATTCGACAAGGTGCGACGTCGTTTTCTGTCCTCAGCAATGAGACAATGGGTTTTCCACCCGTCTTTATCGATGTCATCAGGCGCCTGTACGGTAGCGCCAAATCACTGATTCAGGTCAATGGCCGTGTGGTGGGACCAGTGACGACCCGGCGTTCCATAAGGCAAGGTTGCCCAATTTCGACAATAGTCTGTGCCTTAAACCTGGAGCCACTCATCGGGAGTCTGGCGAGCCACATTTACGGTCTCATTTTGCGACAGTACAGTTTCCAGTGTCTTGCGTTTGCGGCCTACCTTCTCCTCTTGGTCCGCTCACGGAATGAAACACAGGTGGTTCTCGATTTGATATCAACGTATGGAACTGCAGCGGGCACTGACATTAATGTTGCTATATCCATGACGATGTCCGTTGGACAACGGTTTAGCACCTCTCCGGTGTGTACATAAACTGCGGTACCTTGGTATCATTTTCACCTCCACCGTGCGCCGATCCGCTGCCATCAATTTTCGGCGTACTCTCCAAATTATACGCACGGCGGTGCGGCAAAATCTCCTCCGCCGACTCGATTCATTACAATGAACATGTGGCGCCCAGAACGGTCCACATCTCACAGATACTCCCGCTGCCATCAGCTACTGGACGCACCTTCCAGGCCGCGTTCGGACACAATCTTAGGGCCGGTACGCTCTTTAAGGTATGTTACGAAACGCTCCCCCCGCCCCTGATGCGAGCGACAGGCCTCGGCCTTGTCAATGTGCGACTCCGAGCTATGTCTTTGTACGTGCCCACCATGCACAAGCAGTGGTACGGTGGCCCCTCCCTTACGTGCAGCTTGCTGGAAATTCTTATGCGCGCGACCATACCACCACCAGTACCAGTCGGACACATCAAGCACTATCTGACGCACATTTCTGATTTCATCGCCGACTTCAGTTGTGCTCACACTCAGTTACCGAGAACGCGTCTTCTTCGAATTAAAGATTTTTACATACCACTGCTCCGTTACATATCCAGCTACATCCATCGACGCGGTGGCCCACGGTTTGGCATCATATCCACCAGTGTTTCCTTCCCTCCAATGTCCGGTCAACATGGCACCACGTCGCATGTGGAAAATTCGCCACAAATCTACGTCTTCACGCCATCGAACTAACGGACACTCCGCTTTGTTCAATTCGCCACCTCATTGATGACGAAGCCCACCAACTGATTTGTGCTGCCACCAGTGACGTCTGGAAACTGGGTCGACAGTTCTTTGCCCGCTACCTCCGCGTTCCGCCGGATTCAATTGACCCACGAACTTTTATCCATCCTGGGGATACTTATTCCCCCGCCACCAAAAATCATGCGATCGTGTGCGTCATGAGGTGGACGATCACCTACGTGTATGATGGCGACAAATCACGCCTTGACATCTGGCAGTACTTACAAACGGCCCACAGTGAAGTTGAGCAGCGACCGCGCTACCGCGCCTTCTTCGCCGATTACCTTCGCGCGACGTTTATATCTTCCCCGATCAGCTGGATGGTACCACACGCGGGCGGCAACCCCACCCCTTTCCTACTAACATCTGAGACTCTCTTCGCTACGTTTCTATATCGTAGCCCACAGTGGAATAGGCGCATGGACACGCGCCCCTTTCTTTTACGCAATATTTCAGAGCACGCTGGCCATTCCCCCAACTCCACTGTCTCCTCCTCCCTGGCTTTGGCCCCCCTCTCGGGCCGCCGTGGCCAGGCCTCGCCCGCTGACCCCTGCCCACTCTGCCTCCACACTCCGTCTGCCCGGCAGTTGCCTGCAACTCTCATCACACACCCGCACCTTCTTCCCTGTGCTCACTTCTCTTACCTTACTTCAGTATTATTATTATTATTATTATTTTTCCCACATCTTGTTAATAAAAACTTTTGCTCGCCTTTTTCGAATGTGATGTCTCGTGTTGATTACGTTGGAAGGGTGGCCTTTCTGTTTTATTTATGCTTGTACAAATAAAGATATTTTGCTTACTTGCCCAGTTTCCGGTTCAGGGATGGGAAGGGCTAAGCATCGTGGTCAGGCCGCGGGTTTCGACCTTTGCCCACCCTGTCTTCACCGGCTCAAAACTGACCACTCTACTCTTCACCAATTTTTTTATAATTTAAGAAAAATAAAATAAAATAATCAACAAAAAAGAAGAATAGGAGTAGCGTCTTTGATTAGTAATCAGAAAGTCCTCTGTCGCGATTTCGAAACCCGCCATGGCTTAAATTTTGTTTAATAATCAGCTATGGCGGCCGATGACTTCCGCAATAAGAAGCGACCCTCATTCTGCCAACGACCTTGTTAAAAAGAGTAGTAGAACGGACAGAGGCTCAGGGCACTCTCGTGTCCTTGGGGTGGGAAACTGCCCCTAAAGGCGGAAGAATCAGCTATGATCAATGGCGTAAGGATGCAGAAGGCAGTGGAAACCACTGCACTGAAGTCACAGAATGTGTATCCAAGTACACGTGGCCTGTAATTATAAAAGTGTCATGATGATCTCTCCATTGGTAAAACATTACACAAAAGTTTCCCTTTCCGATCTCCGGGAGTGGACTGCCAAGGCAAAGGTTACCATCAGGAAAAAATTCAATAACCAACGGAAGGATAACGTTCTACGAGTCGGGGCGTGGAACGTCAGAAGCTTCAACGAGGTAGGGAAACTAGAAAATCTGAAAAGGCAAATGCAAAGACACAATCTAGATATAGTAGGAGACAGTGAAGTGAAATGGAAAGAAGATGAGTATAGGGTCAGATGAGTATCGGGTAATATCAACAGCAGATGAAAATGTTACAAGAGTAGGATTCGTTATGAATAGGGAGGCAGGGCAGAGAGTGTCTTACTGTGAACAGTTCAGTGACCGGGTTGTTCTAATCAGAATCGACAACAAACCAACACCGACAACGATACTTCAGGTATACACGCCTACGTCGCAAGCTGAAGATGAAGAGATAGACAAAACATATGAGGATATTGAAAGGGTAATACAGTATGTAAAGGGAGACGAAAATCTAATAGTCATGGAGTTGTAGGGCAATGAGTAGAAGAAAAGGTTACAGGAGAATATGGGTTTGGGACATGCAATGAGAGAGGAGAAAAACTAATTGAGTTCTGTAACGAGTTCCAGTTAGTAATAGCGAATACTCTTTCAAGAATCGCAAGAGGAAGAGGTATACTTGGAAATGGCCGAGGGATACGGGAAGATTACATAGATTACATCATGGTCAGGCAGAGATTCCGAAAAAAGGTACTGGATTGTAAGGCGTACACAGGAGCAGTTACAGACTCTGATCACAATGTAGTAGTGCTGAAGGGTAGGATGAAGTTTATAAGATTGGTCAGGAAGAATTAATGGGATACGGAGGTACTAAGGAATGACGAGAAAGGCTTGAACTTCGCTAAGGCTACAGATACAGCAATAAGGAACAGCTCAGTGGGCAGTACAGTTGAAGAGGAATGGACATCTCTAAAGAAGTTGGAAAGAAGAACACAGGTACAACGAAGGTAACTGCGAAGAAACCACGGGTAACAGAAGAAACACCTCAGCTGATCGATGAAAGGAGGAAGTACAAAAATGTTCTAGGAAACTCAGGAATACAGAAATACAAGTCGCTGAGGAATGAAATAAATAGGAAGTGCAGAGAGGCTAAGATGAAATGCCTGCATGAGAAATGTGAAGAAGTCGAAAGATGATTGTCGGAAGGACAGATTCAGCATACAGGAAAGTCAAAACCACCTTCCGTGACATTAGAAGCAAGGGTGGTGACAATAAGCGTGCAACAGGAATTCCACAACTAAATGCAGAAAAGAGAGCAGATAGGTGGAAAGAATACATTGAAGGCCTCTGTGTGGTGGAAGATTTGTCTGACGTGATAGAAGAAGAGTCGATTTAGAAGAGAGAGGGGATTCGGTATTAGAATCAGAATTTAAAAGAGATTTGGAAGACTTGACATCAAATAAGGCAGAAGGGAGAGAGAACATTCGATCATAATTTCTAAACTCGTTGGGGAAAGTGGCAACAAAACCATTATACACGTTGGTGTGTAGAATGTATGAGCTTTGTGACATACCATCTGACTTCCGGAAAAATATCATCCGCAGATTTCTGAAGACTGTACGAGCTGACAATTGCGAGAATTATAGTACAATCAACTTAACAGCTCACGGATAAAAGTTGCTTACAATAACAATATACAGAAGAATAGGAAAAATATTGAGGATGTGTTAGATGACGATCAGTTTGGCTTTAGGAAAGGTAAGGCTACCAGAGAGGCAATTCTGACGTTGCGGTTGATAATGGAAGCAATACTAAAGGAAAATCAGGAGACGTTCGCCGGTTTTTTCGACATGAAAAAAGCATTCGGCTATGTAAAATGGTGCAAGATATTTGAAATATTCAGAAAAACATGGGTAAGTTACAGGGAGAGGCGGGTAAATATCCAATATGTACAAGAGTCAAGAGGTAATAATAAGAATAGACGACCAAGAACGAAGTGCTCTGGTTAAAAAGCGTGTAAGACAAGCATGTAGTCTTTCGCCCCTACTGTTCAATTTCTAATCGAAGAAGCAATGATGGAAATAAAAGAAAGGTTCAGGAGTGGAATTAATATTCAAGGTGAAAAGATATCAATGCTATGATTCGCTGACGACACTGCTATCCTGAGTGAAAGTGAAGAAAAATTACATGCTCTCCTAAGTGGTACGAATGATCTAATGAGAAAAGAATGTCAATTGAGAGTAAATCGAAGGAAGATAAAAGTAATGAGAAGTAGGAGAAATGAGAGCAGCGAGATACTTAAAATCAGAACTGATGGTCATGAAGTATATGAAGTTAAGGAAAGTAGTGGGACAACTGGGTTACCAGCACAGTTTGCTAGTGTGAGTTGCCTACATCAGGGGCAGGTGTGCACTCAGAGGCAAACCTATTGTTCTCCTTTGATTGACAGGTACTTAATCTATTGTTCACCTTTTATTGATAGGTACTTAACTTATTGTTCTGCTAAAAGGATAATTGTTTTTTATTGACAGATCCTTAACCTATTGTTCCCCACACCCTCCCCCTCCCCTTTTCCCCTCAGGAAACTCCAACCCACCCCCTCCCCCTCGGTGCTACAACTACACTTTCATGTTGGAGTTATTGGAATAGCCCCTCTCACTCTTATCAATTTGATTGATTACATAATAAAATTGGGCAGTTCATTAATCCCTCCCCCTCTGGTAAACCCGCTCCACCCGTCCTCCAGAAAATGACAGAAAGTTCGAATTTTGGCAGGGAAAAAAGGGCACTTTGGTTATCTCTACTAACCTAAGAAAATGGTGGGAAAAAAGGTCACTTGGGCTACCTCCACTAACCTAAGTCATCTGCCCACCACCTCCTCCTTGCAATTGTCAGGAAAAGGGGCAGTGTGTGCTGGGCTGCTGGATAGGATGGACGTAAGTTTTATTTTGCAGGCAGCCTTTATTTAAACAATTTGTGGCAGTAGCTCCATCCAGTGTGTTCACTATGAGGTCCAGAGCACTACTGACCTAGTACACAGTACCACAACCAGAGGGCACTGTCCCCCCTTCCATGACATAATCCAAGATGGCGGGTTGGGGGGAGGGAGAAATGGCGGGAAAATAACTGAGCCTGTTTAGGGCCGCTAGAGAGAGGAAGGAGTGTACTTTATTTATTTCAGAACAGTTTATTTAAGGATGGATTTCACGTAGTTTATTTATTGCACTGGTTCAAAATACTCGCTCTGATGTGTTTGGGGTCACAATATGCAGCCTGGATACCTCCAAACTACTTGTTACTTATCTAAATAATGCAGTACACTGATGTACACAAATGCAAACAACTCGTAAATTGTCAAAATAATGCGTGTATAATGCTCTGCAAACACGCTTGCTAATTGTAAACTGTCGAAGTAATGCATCGCACAGCCTACAGACACGCAAACAACTCGTAAGTTGTCAAATTAATGCATGTTAGATGCTCTGCAGACACGCTCACTAATTATAAATAGTCGAAATAATGCAGTACACTGATGTACAGACAGACAAACAACTCTTAAATTACTGAAATAATGTATAGCACAGACTACAGACCTACTCGCAAAATAATGTAACAGACACGCAAACAACTCGTAAATTGTCAAAATAGTGCATGTAAAAGGCTCTGAAAACACCCTTACAACGCCTAAATAGCTGAAAATAATGCTGTGCACAAACACTCAGTGCATATGAAAAACGTTATCGAGCTCTCGTCATCAGCGACGTATCAGTGAACTGCTCCAACGTGCGCAAATGCCGATGCCGCCGCCGACACTGGCCAGGCCCGCGCCAGCGAGATGAACACAGGGGGCGCTAGCGAGCCACTGTTCTCACACAGCCAGAAGGTGAAGGACGCGTCTACTTCTGGATGTACAGGTAAAGTTCATTGAGTGTTATACTGACGTCACATGTCTGTGTAAGTAAGAGCCAAGTCACCCTCTGGACGCGCATGCCGAGGCTGCCAACTCCGGACGCAAGATGCCTCTGGGCCGCGAGCTCGTGTTTACTGTTGCTGCCTTTCTACCTGCTGTCCAGTGAACACCTAATGGCCAAGCGACTCACCGCCGTAGGTGCTGATAAAAGGTTGTCAGTGTTATACTGACGTCACTGGTCGTGTTATAGAAATCTGTTGTAATGCTTCCCAGAATAGCACAGCGTGCATTGTTCCTGGCGATCCTAATGGGACTTGCAACACGCGTCTAGCCACGCACATGTTTACTGTGGCTGACACACAGCTGCAAGTCCAGCACCTAGCGAAAGATGTCTTACTAACTACTCTCCATTTCTCAATGTTATACTGATGTCACAAGGCTATATAAATGTCTACCTCGTGGGAATCGTAAAGTGTCGTAGAAATAGTTAACGGCCGCTTTTGTAAGAGCTTCAGTGATGTCTCAACGCGTCTGCATGCAAATTCTTGTCCTAACGGGACCTATTTACACAATTAGCCCAGAATAAAACCGATTGCCTTCTTCCTGATGGTCCTAACGTGGCACCCCGTCTGTGACATGTTACCGTTCCTGGAAATCGTTAAGTCCTACTTTCAACAAACATCTCTGAAATGCAAACGTTCTCAACGTTATGTGGAGACTCTATGTCCCAGCACAAAGGATGTCTTGGGAATGAATGGAGCATTCTGGTTGGCTCTTACTGAATTTACCCGTCAAATCACTGATGCTGCTGGTGTGGAAGCACTTTCTGCAGATGAGACTTTCAGTGGCAAAACTATTTTGTACAGATCACCACATTGCACTGACAGTTAAACCCTGCAAAGTGGCCTACAGATCGTCAAATACAGAAAGACTCTTGCTCAATTGCACTGCTCTGCCACAGAGGACGGAAGCTTGAATTAGAGCATGAACCCAACCACCAACCTGGCAATATATCACTGCGTACTGTGTTGATGTAGTAAACATACAATTCGTATCCTGCGCTATAGAAAATCGCCCCTTTCATATCATTCGTGTAGCTATCGACCGCCAGACACTCGTACATATACCGAAAAGACAGACAGCATAAGCATATGCATCATATATACTCCCGAATGGTCGGGTGGTCATCCACCACAACCGAAGGTCACAAGTCATCTGTCCTCAATGTGTAACCAGTGCAGCCTCAGCAGACTGAAGTCACTCTAAGAACTGTTTTACAAAGTCGAGGGTGGCTCCCCTTGGCACAAAGGTTTTACTGTTTCTGGCCCCGACATACTTGCTTGCTTGCTTTCCATACCCATCTCGAGACTCTGGGATTACAAGAACATATGTAATTTCGCATGGTTTGTAAGAATATCATACAATTTTCGTGATATTTCTCGACATCAAGCACATAGCAATATCGCTTGGTTAGCAGCATCGCTTGTGCAGTATAATCTCGAAGATATAGACCGGAAATAATTTCTCTGGAAACCCGAAATTTTAGGGAGGTGCAGCGTGCCATAAACCACTGACTAACTAGAAAATGATCTCGTCTGTGAAGAACTTTACATGCAAGTATTTCCTCAAATTCTCCGCATTTCAGTGTATTTTCCCTCAATTTATACGTATTTTCCATCATTTTTCGCAGTTATATCGATTTTTTAAGTCACTTCTACCCACGCGATCATGGCAGAACCTGTCGTTTCGTGTTCTAAAACTGCTTGTAAATGTAGTACAGCTGCCAACACATAGCGCAAATGCACCATTTTTCTGATCGGGAGGCGTAGTATAGCACTGTACTCGATTGCATCCAGTCGCCTCCGCCCCACATATTCCACATTTGCAGAGCGTTTGCTCTGTTTTCTGCATGTCTGTGTATGTGCATGTTTCGGGGATGGCTTCCAGGACGCGCGATAGACCCGAGTTAGCGTTCAAGTGTGGATCCGCCGCGCGTTATATCCGGCGCGATGTTGGGCCGCGGATCCAGAATACGCCACGTCTGGGATAGGGTATGAAGGTGGATCTTCCATGCGCAATGTACGGAGTGATGTTGGGATGCAGATCCACAATAAATCACATCCAAGTTATCGTTCGACTGTGTATCTGCAGCGTACCATATACCCAGACCGATGTTCAGAGGCAGATCCACGTCGCATCTGGGACAGGGCTCGCTGGTGGACCCACCTTCGAATATAGAACACTTGTTCCGACGTAACGCGTGGATGGTCATTAGTTAGAAAACAGAAAAAATGGCTAGAGGACAAATGTAAGGGTTTAGAAACATATTTCACTATGGGAAAGACAGATACTGCCTACAAAAGAATTAAAACGGTCTTTCGGGAAAGAGAAGCAGTTGCATGAATATCAAGAGCTCAGATGGTAAACCAGTCCTAAGAAATGAAGCGAAAGCTGAAAGGTGGAAGGAGTATATAGAGGGTCTATACAAGAGAGATGAATGTGAAAGGGATATTATAGAAAGGGAAGTTGACGTAGATAAAGATTATATGGGAGGCATGATACTGCGAGCATTTGACAAAGCTCTGAAAGATGCAAGCCGCAACAAGGCCCCCAGAATAAACAATGTTGTGTCAGAACTACCGATAGCCTTAGGAGAGCCAGCCATGACATAACTCTTCCATCTAGTGCGCAAGCTGTCTAAGACAGCTGAAATACCCTCAGACTCAAGGAGAATGCAGTGATTCCAATTCCAAAGAAAGCAGTTGCTGACAGGTGTGAACATTTGCAAAATAATAACACTAATTCTTTATGGGATAAATGGAAAAACTGGTAGAAGCAGACGTTGGGGAATATCAGTTTTTAATCAGGAGAAATGTAGGAACTTGAGAAGCAATATTGACCCTACTATTTATTTAAAAGATAGGTTAAGGAAAATCAAACCTACATTTACAGCATTTTTCGACTTAAAGAAAGCTTTTGACTATGTTGACTGGAATACCATTTTTCAAATTCTGAAGGTAGAAGGGGTAAAATACAGAGAATGGAAGGCTATTTACAACTTGTACACAAATCAGATGCCAGTCATAAGGGTCAAGGGGCGTGAAAGATAAGCAATGGTTGAGAAGTGGGTGAGACAGGGTTGTAGCTTATCCCCTATGTTATTAGACATGTACATTGAACGAGCAGTAAAGGAAACAAACAAAAAATTGGAGTATGAATTAAAGCTCTGGGAGAAGAAACAAAAACTTTGAGGTTTTCCAATACATTGTAATTTTGTCAGAGACAGCAAGGAGTATGTGAACGATAAGGACAGTGTCTTGAAAGGAGAATATAAGAATAACATCAACAAGAGAAAAACAACGATAATAGAATGTAGTAGAATTAGATCAGGTGATGCTAAGGGAAATGGATTAAGAAACGAGAGTAGTAGAGCAACAAAGACGCCACTCTACGCTGCATTGTTGCCAAAGTTATTCAAAATAGCGGATCCAGGAAGGCGGCTATAGAGGTGGCAATGTGGCAGTGACGTCACGGCGGAAAGTTCAAATTTTGTCGGGAAAATAGGACAATTGGGCTACCTCCACTAACCTAACCCGACCCCCTACACCCTCTATCCTCCCCCACTCTCTCCCCCCTCTCCCAATGGGAAACTGGCGGGAAAAGGACTCAATATGTGTTGGGCTGCAAGATAGGACAGACTAAGGTCTCTATTTTGTATGCTTTGCTCCCCAACATTCCCCCATCTGGGAATTGGTGGGAAAAGGACTCAGTCTCTGCTGGGCTACTGGTAGGGTGAATGTAAGTATGCACTGTTTATTTAAACAATTTGAGCTGTCGTAGGCAGCAGTTCCATCCAGTTTGTTCACCATGAGGTCTGGAATCCAACTGACCTAGTTCACATCACTGCCACCAGCGGGTGCTGATGGAACTCCCCCTACCCCCTCCAAGACATGATCCTAGATGGCGGTCTGGGGAAAAATGGTGGGAAAAGGACTCAGTGTGTAGCTGCCAGATTGGGAGGATGGACTTAATTGTTTACTGTGTTCAGTGGATGAGGTGTCTGTACTGCAGGAGGAGGAGTTTAATGGGCATATTAGCTATAACCATGCAGCTGTGGACTGTGTCGATAGGAATGATATTTGATGAAGACCAATACGCTAGGTGAAATAATGAAGTGACAGCTGGACAGTGCAAAGTCACACTTCGCTACTGATGTTGATAAATGCGTGTGCTGTAACTATAGGCCATTTGATAAAAGTTCAGTCAGTCTTCCAAAGCACAAAGCACAAGAGGCTAATCGTTCATCCCAGAGTCTCTGCGCCCCACTGGGCTCCCTGCTCCAAGAGTCTTCGCACCTGGTGGAAGAGGACATGCAGGGTGGCCATGCACACCAAGCAAGAAATACTCACAGCCTTCCTCCTTCCCATACCCAACACACAGATACCCTGTTTCATGCACAGAACACACATATGAGCACACATGAACAAGAAACACTGACAACAACAAACAAGTGGTTCACTCTCACCTACTACAACAAAGTAGCCCACAGAAGAGGCAACATACGCAAAAAACATGGGATAAAGAAAACCTACAGGACAGACAACTCAACACAGAGAAAACTAAGGAGAACCAACACTAGCACAGACAAACACAATACATCTGGTGTTTACCAACTAACATGTCAGGATCGCAAATCAGTTTATATAGGACAGACAAGCAGAAACTTTAATTCCAGATACACAGAACACAGAAGAGCATTAAAAAGTAACAGTTGTCATTCCACATTTCCTGACGACCTTATGGACAAGAAACATAGCCAAACAGACATCAATACTAACTTGAAAATTTTCAAATGCAGCAACAGCTCCCCACAAAAACTAATAATTGAAGAAAACTATCAAATACAAAAAGCTGTAGTTGAAGGAAAACAAGTAATAAATGAATACCCAGCTCTCTGCAATGGAACTCTGTTGTCTGCCCTCAAAGAATTATTAGATAACACCAACCTATAGAACCCCTCCCACCCCCCATTATCCTTCACACACACACACACACACACACACACACACACAAGAATGACACATACACCCCTCAAAGATTCAAAACAACAGCCAGGAACAACTTCAACTGTTGCACTGTTCACCACATCTTGTATTTACACCTTCAACTCTTCCACTGCCCGCCATCTTGTTTTTAATCTGGTAAACAGTGAAACAGTGACAAGTGACAGCTCAATATACAGAATTTCACAGTGAAGAAGATGAGGGAAAACGAATAACGTAAGTGAAACATAATGTAAATAGTCACAACACACACGCACACACACACACATACACACACACACACACACACACACACACACACACACACACACACACAAACCCTTCGACATAGAATTAATTAATTTCAGTCATAGCCATAACAGTTTCCAAATCGTAATTTTTGCTTCAATTATTTGTCTACATTAAGTTGTATACGCTTGCAGGAACTCTGAAAGAAAATAGGCACTATACATCTGGAAAATACACCATGTGATAAAAAGGGATGAATACATACTTTTAAGTGTTCTTCGAAAATTTATTATTATGATTTTAAAAACTAATATTCACATGTGTACAAACAGTAAAGAACATTCTTTATATTTAACAGCCATAAAATAAAAGCCCACTGATGAAGCTGCAACTGCAGTGAAGCATGTTTGGGACAAAAAAAATAGTGTTTTGCTAAAGGTGGACCCCATCGAAAAACATATGTAATATTTAAACAATTTGCGATGTATTTACGCGTTTTATTGTGGGATATACCACCACCACCACAATGGAAAACAGTCTCTAAACAGATTGTGGCACATGGGTGTGAAACTACCCCAGAGACACTCCGCGCGCTTTTTGGTAAATACCCCTGGCTTTCTGCACGAGCTGCTTTGTGAATTACTAAATATGTCTCTAAATACACTTTCAAAAAGATCGCTGCACAGTAATTTGCTCAATTTTGTAATGTATACCGCCACACCAGAAAACACTCATGGCACACAGAGACGTTTCGCACGCTTTTGTAGAAAATACTCTTGTTTTTAAGCACAAGCTGCTTCATGCGTTACTAAATCCAACTGAACTTATCTCTCAATACACTTACAAAGAAGATACTTTGATTCAGTTTGGAGATGTATACCGCCACAGTCGAACACAGATTCTAAAGAAAGATCGCTGCACACTTGTGAAACGTCCCTGAGACACTTCACACGATTTTGCGGGGAACAGATCCCGAAACCGATATCATCTGCAGTATCTGATTTTACACGCCAATAAACGATATTTAGATGTCGAAATAAATATCTCTGAAACTCTAAAAACAGGACACTTACTACTTTTCGAATTTTAGCTGTTTGTTTGAAGGCACTGCCAGAGAGAAAGAGAAAAATTTCTGAGTATACAGCTGCTGTCGTGTTCATCATTTTTCTGAAACTGTGAGTGGGCGTACTTTTATATTTGCTGCTGCTGGAGTCAGGGAAGTTAGTTTCCTCATTTCTCGAATCACATATTAGTGTCCAAGCACAGACGAGAAGATTAGAACAAGTACACATATAGAATCCGAAGAACTGTCCTGCAGACATGAAAAATGGTTGGAACTTTCAGTGAATTTTCGATGTCCTACGATGACGAAGACCATTTTCATATTCAAGGATTTGTCAGAACGCAGAAATCCGGAATATGGGCAACAGAAAATCCACAATTAGATCAACTACAACTTCATTATGCGAAGGTTGACGGCAGGTTGACGGCATCGTTTATCATAGTATCATATTTTTTCGAGGGTTATATTACCTGTAAAATTACTGATAAATGATACGAGAGTCTTTTCGTTCCAACGTCATTCCAGCTCTTCAACAGCGAGTATGTGTAGGTAAGATCACTTTTACACAAGATGGCGCTTCTCCACACATTGCACAGCCAGCGAAGTGGCTGTTTCAGAGGCATTTCGGAAATGATAGAATTACCAGCCGTCATTTCACTACAGCCTGGCCGTCCAGATCAGTAATGGAGCAAACCATGTTCTGCCCCATGCCCCACTTTCCATTGATGCCAGATGTATCCAAGATGGTGGCGATGACATCATCAAAGATGGCAGCGTGTAGCCTTGGCAACAGCGCATGACGTCATCCATACTATGCCGAGGGGAAGCGATCCAGAACATGTAGAACAGTTTTGAGAATGACTTTGTTCTGATGTAAAAGGGATGATTTTGTATGGCAGAGGATATGAATTGTACATTTACTACATCGACACAGTACGTGGTGATATATTGCTGGGTTAGATATCGGTTTCATGCTCTAATATTCAAGCTCCTGTCCTTAGTGAGAGAGGAGTGTAATTGAGTAACAGTCTTTTCGTATTTGACGGTATGTATGGCACTTTGTGAGGTCTAGTCGTCGGTGCAATATGGTGATCAGAGAAAAATAATTTATTGCCACTGAATGTCAGATCTGTAGAAAGAAAGATAAGGCTGATGGTGCTTCCCTAGGACTGAGGAGCATCGTGACATCATATAGCCAGTGTGAATGTAGGCATACCATAATTTTTTTGGGTGCGCTACAGATATAAAAGATAGCTGCACTGTTTGTGTAGGTTGGGTGGTTGGTTTGGGGAAGGAGACCAGACACCATGGTCATCGGTCTCATCGGATTAGGGAAGAATGGGGAAGGAAGTCGGCCGTGCCCTTTCAGAGGAACCATCCCGGCATTTGCCTGGAGTGATTTAGGGAAATCACGGAAAACCTAAATCAGGATGGCCGGACGCGGGATTGAACCATCGTCCTCCCGAATGCGAGTCCAGTGTCTAACCACTGCGCCACCTCGCTCGGTCTGTTTGTATAAAATTTGTATATATTGTGTTGTAAAGCTACTGTGGCTTACATTGTGTAAAATGTGTATATATGGCATTTTAAAGTTACTATGCTTTATCTTGTGGCATGACTAGAGATGATGGCTGTGTGTCCTGTTGTCAGGGATGTATTGATTCAGCACATTGATAACCTTGAGGGTATGAGAGAGATTTTTTTACGTGGAAAATTATGTGCGCTATAGATACTGAGATTCGTTCCAGAAACACAACCATCATGAGCAGAAATTACATGTACATCGATCGGTGTCAGACTGTTGTGGAAAATCGTATTAATATTTAATTGTGGCTACAGTGGTAAATATGTACCTGGCTTCCAATATTCTTGTGAATCTCGTATGTATTTGATGATGTGTAGACACCTTTGCAGGTTTAACTATGAGTGAAATTTAGCGATCTGTGCAAAATAATTTCACCGCTGAAAGTCCCATCTGCAGAAAGAAAGAAAAGGTGGATTGTGCTTTGATACCGGCAGCATCTGTAATTCGGCGAGCAAATTCTATAAGAGCCAATCATAATGCTCGATTCATTCACATCCTTTGTGCTGGGATGTAGGAGCCTGTACATAGCGGAGGGAACATTTGTTTGCGTTGAAAGCAGAGTGGGTGCCACGTTAGGTCTGCAAAGAAGACTGCATTCGACATTATTCTATGTTATTTTCGTAAGCAGGTTCAGTTAGGGCAAGAATTTTCGTGCATACAATCTGAAACATCAAGAAAGGGAGCGTTAACTATTTCTGGGACAATATTCAATTTCCGAGAATTCGACTCGGTTCCTATTTTTTACATAATCATGTGATGTGAGTATAAGATTGAGAACATTGTTAGATGCGTTTGCGAAGGTTTGTAGCTCTTCTCATCAACGGTAAAGACACATGCTGCCCGGAGGTGTCTCGTATATGTGGACCGCGAGAGCGCGCCTTGTAGTTCTGTGACTGTATACTCGAACATAGAGGCACCTTTCACTTGCTTCTGGCGCCTAGGTGATCACGTATTTTGCAGGGAATTTATCTAGTGTCAAGTATGAAAGGGGCGCCACCACCCCATGCATGCAGGACCTTAACAGGCGTCTGTGTGTAGTTTGACAGCTGACGGCCTCGTCGCTTCACGGGGGCTGCTGTTAACCTCCAGTGTGGTCTAGTGGACAGGGGGTGGCAGAGGGTGGCTGTTGGATTATTTTGCAAACAGGCCTGTAGGTTGTTCTCTGTGTTATCTGGACAGTTTACGATTTCGCTTCTGCACGTCGGTGTACTGAATTATTTAGGAGCAGTGGAATAGTTTATGTATAGCACAATCTGCGATATCCGCATGCGTGTCACACACACGTCACGAGCAGTGGAACAGCACAATCTGTGACGTTGGTATCTGCACATCAGAGGTGTCCTGTTAGAATGACAATAGAGAGAAAATGGTCAAACAGATGAGAGGGATGATAGTGAGCTCTGGTGTGCTCTAGGTGTGTTGGGCTCTGGATCTCTTGGCCAACACATCGCTTGGCGGTAGTGGCTAAAATTGTTTAAATAAAGAATGGTGCATGATTTCGACTATTTATGGTTAGAAAGCATGTTTGCAGAGTCTTTTAGTGGTTCGCATGTCTGTAGGCCGTGTGACGTGACCCCAAGCACGTCAGAGCGTGTGTTTTGTATCAGTGTAATAAAAATAGTAGATCCCTATATAAATTGTTCGAAAATAAATAAAGTACACTCCTTCCTCTCTCCACCAGCCCACTGCAGGCTCAGTCCTTCTCCCACGAATCCCTAGGAGGAGGTGGCGGTCGTGTGACTTAGTCCAAGTGTCCTTTCTTTCACATCATTTTCTTAGGGTAGCAGAGGTAGCCCAATTGACCTATCTTCCCACCAAAATTCAAACTTCCCGCCAGGGGGGGGGGTGTAGCATTTGCATCATCAACTGACGTCACGGCCACCATCTTGGATGACATCATGCACTGTGCAAGTTAGTACACGTTAGTGCACATTAATGCACGATAGTACATGTTAGCCTTCCAACATGCGTTGGTAAGGGGACGTGGCGGTCTGTTGAGGATCGTGGTGGAGATTTTAACTATTTCATTGCAAGTCCAGGGGGTGTGGCACTTGCGAAAATATGACAAAATTTTAATTTCATAACTGGGAGGTGGGTGTGGCACTTTTTTTTAATTTCCCGCCGCCGCCATCTTCGATTTGGCATGGGAACCCTATCAGTGTATCTGTGACATCACAGATCTAATGGTTTTTGCATCATCAGCCAACATCATGACTTCAATCTCAGACAACAGTGCCCTCTGGTGGTGGCACTGTGTACTAGGTCAGTTTGGGTTTGGATCTCCTGGTGAACACACTGTTTCCCATCATCTTGGATTATGTCACATATGAGAGCGCCCTCTGGTGGTGGCACTAAGTTGGATTCCAGACCTTGTGGTGAACACACTGGATGGCTGTACTGCATGAAATTGTTTAAATAACGACTTATGTCCAAGCGTCCTTTCTTTCGAGGCCATTTTCTTAGCTTAGTAGAGATACCTCAATTGACCTTTGTTTATCGCCAAAATTCAAACTTGGCGCCAGTTCATAGGAAGAAGTGGCGGTCAGATGACTTAGGTTAGTGGAGGTAGCCCAAGTGACCTATCGTCCCGCGATTTTTTTAAGTTATTGGAAATAAAAGTGGTGTGATGCATTATCCTGTTGGAATTTGAACTTCCCGCCATTTTTCTGGCACTTTCCCGCCAAAAGAAGTCATCTTCGATAACAATACTTGTGTCATCAGCTGACATCATGGCCACCGTCTTGGATGACATCATGCGCTGTTGACA
Organism: Schistocerca piceifrons; assembly: GCF_021461385.2. Taxonomy (NCBI): domain Eukaryota; kingdom Metazoa; phylum Arthropoda; class Insecta; order Orthoptera; family Acrididae; genus Schistocerca; species Schistocerca piceifrons. The sequence goes on from NC_060141.1 coordinate 827,334,827, forward strand.
AGTCTACATGCCGCCATCTTGGATGATGTCGTCGCCACCATCTTTGATACATCTGGCAACTATGGAAAGTGGCGCAGAATGCAATTTGTTCCATTACTCAGATCACCTGATCTTATTACGTGTGACTTCAGGCTGTGGGGTAACCTGAAAGATGCTGTGTTCAGTGGTCCTGTTGAGAACATAGCTGATGTGAAGGAACGCACTGCGCAACCTGAGACACTCGGATCTGTTGTGAAACATGTTTCCCGATTTCAGCGTGTTCTAGAAAACGGTGGACGGCGTGTGAAACATGTCTTGCGCCAGTCTCACGACACTTAAAAACCGATTTAATTTTGCTTTTCATCCGCTTCTTTGCTGCAGGACAGTTAAAAACAGATGTAATTTTGCATTTTTGCGGTTTTTAAGCCCAGAACCATTAAAACCCAGTATCATTTTACGTTATATGTGGTTTTTGCCTTCGTGACAATTAAAAATCAATTTTTCCCATCAGGTTTGGTACATTCTGGCCGTGGTGGGTGGGCTTACTTAACTAGCAATGCTGCAGCCGTTGACTGCCGATCTTGTCCAGTCACGCACGTTGAACAGTATGGATAGTGTAATGCGCAGCGCAAACCATAGCTGTCGTATTGCATGCGTGATTTGTAGCCGACCCCATTTACGTTAAGAACCAACAGCGTCATCTATAAGTCAATTTTCCTTATTTCGTTTTTGCTCCATTACGTTGCCCCCCCCCCCCCCCCCTCTTTCCACGTTTCCGTCTTTTTTTTCATGACGTTTCCCCACACATCAAAAATACGTTGTTCAGATTTAACGTCATTTTGAACATGAGTAATTTTATCACCAATATCACTGTTGGGCCATTAGATCTATCAGATGGTGAATCAATAAAAGCGTTCTTGCTTACGACAGAGAGTCTCGAAAAAGTTAAGAGTTCAACTATTGCATAGTTACTTACCAATTCATTACAGTTGCTGTGGGGAAAAGAAATCCAATTCGACAACTACTTTCCATCTTCACGCTCTGCACCACGCATGAAAACGCTCGGATTTTTCAGATTGCTATTCCCAAACACGTTTCACCTGATCTGCGTAGCACAAGGCTTATTTCTGCATATCAACAAACTGATTTCCAGTGTTAACACTTTCAACACTGCCCTCTTGACACCCGGCACTTGGCTGTGAACTGGCATATTTAATGGATGTTTGAAATTAGATTGCAAAGAACAGAAAAGTGATAGGAATATGGTTATTGCATCATTTAAAAGGAAAAAGTAAGAGCTTTACATGAATGTGAGTTTATTTTACAATATAAAATACAAATGGGTGTTATAATTAAAAAAAGAAAACACAAAAATGTCGTGGATAAAAAAGTTTTACATGATCACTCTCTTGAGTAATGCCATTATTACTGCATCGAAATTTAAAACAAAATATCACTGGACTGTCTAACTGCAGGTACCTGTAAACTAGAGTATTTTAATAGTTTAGATGTAGCTAGCCTTTGTGTGAAAATCCTGGAAACACTGTGGGACGCAAAGGCCAACGCCACAGTCCTTGCATCACCATATACTTTCCTTCCTGATGCGCTTAGCCGTCTCTTTCTTCCCCCTGTGTGAACATACTTTGCAATACCTAGTAGTATTCAACTTGTTTGCAGTGGGTGGGACCTTCTCTGGAAAGTGCCTTGCAAATGTCATCTCAATTTGTGAGGATGAAGCGGCTTGTTGCTGAAAAATATTTCCGCTCTTCTCAGTCAATTTCTTCCTCACTCTGTGAATAAATTCTACTAGGGATACATTCTTCTTAGTCTTCTCTTTATATAAAATGAAACTGTTGACAGTTGACACGATAAACAAGTGGAAAAACAGCTTTTACCATCACTTCAAAGTTTTTCGGGCAAACGGATAACAGCTGGAGAACTGATCTGCTCTGTCAACCCCAGCTTTATTCTTATTGTAATCAATAATAACGTCTGGCTTTACAATTTCTGCTATTCCACCGTTGGCCATCACTTGAATACTAGTGCTGGTAGACTTATGCTTTGTGGAAAGACAAAAAACATGTCGTTTTGACTTCCACTTCACGGCCAGGAGATGGTGTTTCCTTTGAAAAACTATCTTTTTTCTTTAGTTTTAGTGTTCTGAATATTCTTCGCAAACCTTTCCTCTTTTTCCCACTCCAAGAACCTTATTTTCCCACAACATGTCCAAAAGAGATGGACTGGTGCAGTACCTACCCACATAAATTCATTGTCCTTTGCCAAAGTACTGTGAACACAACCTTTTTACAAGGCCCTGGATATTACTGTCAATACTGCCTGCAGAACCTGTATATACATCACAGTTTAGCATATAACCAGTTGATGAATCGCAGAGAGCATAGAATTTTATTCCATATTTATTGGGTTTGTTTTTCATGTATACTCTGGAGCTTGTTCTACCAAGAAAGGGACACATTGCCTCATCTATTGTCAGATTCGTGCCTGGACGTAAACTAATTTTGCTTTTAATTACAAAGAAACCAAAGAAAGGCCTCACTTTGTAAAGTGGGTCGTGCTTTTCTTCGCCTCTGCTAATGAACGTAGTATTGTCTTTCAAGTGTAACATCGACAATGTAGCGCAAAATCGTGACTCAACAATTTACTCGCAAATCCTGTCTGCGGAAACGGGTCTGTTGACCAATAATCACTGATTTTCGGCAATTTGACGACGCACATATGCAAAATAATACTGACAGACCAGTAAATCTCTTGCAATTGTACTGCGGATCACTTATGCCAAACGGAGTTTCTTTTCAGGCTACCTTTGCGTTTCATTGCCGTAATAACGTTACCAGCGTACCGATTCGTTTCACTTTTGATAAGCCGAATAAGGTCGTCATCAAAGAAATAACTAAAATATCGAGGCTCCTCAGTGTCATCTGAAAAATGCGGTGCTACGCCGACTACTTCCTGGAAATCCGGCAGTGCTGGCTGATCGTCTAGTTCCGACCAATCTTGCTCTTTGTGCTCAGTGAGGCACATACGACCAGGTACCACAAATGGTGACTCATGGTCTGTACAACTGTCTGCACAGAAAAAAAAATAATGCTAAGATTGGTACTAAAAGGTGCAAGTGAAGTAATGAACATTACTCACAATACAAAATGCGGTAATGAACTCTTCACTTTATGAACAATTGAGACATATACATACCTGAATCATCACTTGTACTTTCGTCTGGAGAGTACGAATCCTCTTTGTCAGAATCGTCAATTTCAGATCCCGCATCTCCATAAAGAATATCTAAGATCTCTGCCTCCGTCAACTCGCTGCGCGATATTTTCACGATCGTAAACACCTGTGAATGAACTGCAGGTAACTTCATCTTTGCAGTGCTCACAACCACTCCCAGAATGAGATAGTGCTTGCCTCTTGCGGAAGAAGAATGAAATACGTCCACATTAATTAACGAAACTGCTTCGGAGACGCGCTAAACGCGCTTACGGAGCCAAATACAGGCTCGTCCGTACACGGTATACGGGCGCCGTCGCCAACGTCAGGGCGGCCGCGCCCGTATGGAGTACGGGCGCCGTGCTGTAAGTGTTACGGAGATCTCTGTGAAAGGTCCGTCAAGGATTCAGCTATCACGAGAGGGGGGGGACCTGCATTTCAGGAGCAGTTTACCATTCTTCAAATCTGGTCGATGAAGCACCTTCAAATGTAGCAGCAAAGAAACTTCTCGCATCTTCGTAACTGAGAACTTACTTAACTTTCTTTGTGGCTGAGTCTGGTTTCCTTCCACAAGTGATACGGCAGCTTCAAGAAACAAAGCAGCCTTTGAAGAAGTTAGTGAACATTGTCATGATGCGATGACAACATTGGAGAGCGTGCCAAGTTAATGGGGTTCGTTAGTTAGGGAGAAGTGTAAAACGATGTTTTCGAAAAATCCCTATCTTGACAATATTGGAAACATTACAAAAATTCTACAGACCAGAAACGGTCCTGATAATTACTAGTGGGGTTGTTACATTGAGAGCAACCTCTGTTTAAGATGTCTGTTTGATTTCCCCCTCCTCTAATAGAAAGGTAATGGGTATGACAATAAAAATTGTCAGCAGCAATTGTGGGAGATGAAGGTGTGAGATTTCGCCCATTCAATCGTCCATTTTTAATGTAGATAGAATTCCTTGTCTAGGCAGAGTATGAGTAGCTTTTAGTAGTCGGTATAGACGAAAGAATTACTAACTTAGAGAGAAGACTAAGACGAACGCGCTTTCAAAATATATTGTACACTTGTCTATCGGACTACTGAAGCGACTCATACGTGAAACTGTCAATTCCCACATAAACGATTATCAAACGTATTACGAACGGATGCCCTCGGGGCTGTCTTTGCGGTCCCGAATTCCAAAATGTTAACTGAGAACCACTTCAGTTTAGATTCCAAAATGATCAGGAATTATTAGGAGTTGTAGCATATTCTGTCAACTTGTTGCATTTAGTGCACGCCAATAGTCGAGATTCCCTAGAAAATGATTGCGGAAGACTCCTTGGAATCTTCTACGAATGGTGCTCGCAGCCACAACTCTACGCAGTGCCACAAAATTGTCATACATATTACTTCAAGGAAGACTTACTAGGGACCCACAGATTAATATAAACGAGGCGATAATTCGAAGACATGACGTCAGCAGGAATTTAGGTGCGAACCTAGAGGGACACAAGACATCCAGTGCCCTCACAGACTATGCTGAGGCAAAGATAGTCATATAATGATTAAAAATATTGATTTGGGACAAGGGAGTTTTCGTCTGCACATGAATGTAACTGTGGACGATTCCACGGGTCTGAAGTAACTGTATCGTGGGCCACGGCGCCAGGACGCGGATGGTAGGACCTGAGAAGGGTGCAGCGAGCTACGATGCTGGCGACCCTTCAGTGACACATCTACAGACGTAAGTCCCTAACTGTGTTTGGACGTACAAGTACGAAAAAAAGGCTGATGTATGTTGGCTGAACAAAAAACAACACTAAAGTCTCTGGGAACCGGCGAAATATATGTTTGTAATAAAGAATTTGATATTTCGAGAGTGGCAGCAGAGATGGAAATTCTCAGACACCGGAAACAGAGCGTTTCATATTCTTCCTGATATAAACGAAAGGTTTCAAATAACACATGTTGAGCCACGTAGGTGACTGTCCAATACCTTTTCGGATATGGGCCATATCCTAAATATCTTAACAGAACTGGTAATAGAGCAACGAACCGGCTGTGACTGCAGCAAACCACCGCAACAGATCGTGTGTTATGAGAATGTTAACAGGCTTTGAAAGGCGAAACCGTTTACAACATAATTAGAGGAAAAGAGGACTTAGATGCCTCAAACCTTGTAACCGATGCTGCCTCAGGGAAAGCAGCAGAAGACACCGCAGCAGGGACGAGTGAGGTCCGCAGATGGCGCCAGGGAGCGACAGCCAAGCCGCGGCAGCTGCGGGGTCGCCTGTACGTTGAACCGTGTAAGTGTGTCGTCAGTGGACTCTGTTCAGCGATTCTATCTTGCTTTCCATCCCGTGATCACTTGAAATTAGAAACAGTAGTTCGATTTTATTACGTGAAGCGATTCTGGAAAAAGGAATTTAGTATTTTAGTCTCCTCACTTTCATCTTCCGTTTCTGTGCCATTATGGTCACCGAGTTTCCGGACAGATGACTCTGATGTACCGTAAGACCAAAAAGTTTTAGTATTGTTTCTGAGGTCGGTAGACATAACGTTATTCGAAAATTTGTTGAATGTTTCACGCAAGCCTCGCTGCACGCCAATGGTTTCGGTCAGTTTTTACTTGTCTACGAGGCTTTAGCTACGTTTACATGTACGGTGATGTTCTCTTTGCTTTCTGATAAAGCTGCTGAATCACGACAGGTCTATCCCAACCGTCACAACATTGTTCGTCACATGGCTACACCAAGCGTACTGTACAATACTTTCGAACTTTGCCCATTTATACCAACATTTCCAGCTTTGGTTGCTACTTGGGTTTCCTGCCCTGCAACTATGATCTTATGCCACAAATATCTGTCCCAATCAATGTTCAGTTTGTAGATATCAGATATACTTGAAATCACGTCAAGATAGTTTGGGTATGCTGACGGCTGGTCACTCACAATGAAGCAATGACTCCTAATTGACCAATGATGCAAGAATTATTGGTGAAAATTTCCCCAAATGGAAGTTAAGCCAAATGTCGCTAAGACAGAAGCGTCAGCGTTTCACCTAAGTAATCAAAAAATGGTTCAAATGGCTCTGAGGACTATGGGACTTAACTGCTGAGGTCATCAGTCCCCTAGAACTTAGAACTACTTAACCCAAACTAACCTAAGGACATCACACACATCCATGTCCGCGGCAGGATTCGAACCTGCGACCGTAGCGGTCGTGCGGTTCCAGACTGTAGCGCCTAGAACCGCTCGGCCACCCCAGCCGGCCTAAGTAATCAGTTGGCCACAAAGAGCTCGCGGTCTGCTTTAAAGGACGCCTGTTCAGACATAACAGAGACCCGAAATACCCAGGCGTCACGCTTGATGCAACACTCAGTTACAAGCAACATCTATTAAGAACAACTGGAAAAGGAAAACTCGAAACAACATTCTCCAGAAGTTTTGTCGCACACTATCTGGTCCTCGAGACTCCGAGCTTGGTTCACCCTGTTGCGTAGTATTGCTCCCCAACTTGTACGAATGGCTCTCACACGAGGCTTGTTAACGCACACTTCATCTATGGTGTGCGCCTCATAACTGGCACACTCAGACTTACACGTACTTTATGGCAAACAATAGGTAGCCACATACCACCTACAACTCTGCAGCAGGATTCTGAGGGAGTACAAAAAACTAAGAAAAATACTCATGCCCAGTTTATGCAGACTTTGCCACCTCCTCATAGCAAAGCTTCGCTTTCGTAATCCATCTCTGGAAACTGCAAAGATGTTGGCAAGCAACGACTTTAACACTAATGACTGCTGGAGACACACCTGACAGATTAATGCTACTTGGAACAACTTAACGTTGATCAGCCAGGACATTACGACTATCTAATAGCCGGTAGTCGACCTTTGGTGCGGAAAACAGCTGCGGTGCGGCGTGGCATGTTAGCAACGGGACTCTGATAGGTCGCTGGAGGGAGATGGTGCCACACTTATACACACAAGTCAGGTAATTCCCGTAAATTCTGAATTCTGCGGTGGATGACGATGAACTCTGACGCCACCTTCAACGACATCCCAGATGTGTCTCATCGGGATGAGATTTGGCGAGATGGGCGTCCACAACGCCAATTGAAACTGGCCCCTGGGTTCGTCGAACGCCTCCACCGCGCTGCTGGCCTCGTGACGTGCGCCCTATCTTGCTGAACAATGAAACTGCCTTCGCGAACATGATCGTCATGAAGGGGTGTACACGGCCTGTAACCAGTTTATGATAATCCTTGGCCGTGACGGTGCCTTCCACGAGCTCCACTGGACCCATGGATGTCCACGTGAATGTTCCCCAGAGCGTATGAAGCCGCGATCAGCTTGTCTCCATCTTGCAGTACAGGTGTCGAGGAGCTGTTCCCCTGGAAGACGGCGGATTCACGCTTGCCACTGGCATGATGAAGAAGGTATCGCGATTCGTAAGATGATCCAACGCTCTGCCACTGCACCAACGTCTAGTGCCGACGGTCACGTGCCCGTTTCGGTCGAATTGGCGAAGTCGTGGTTTTACATTGGCACATGCAATCGCCGTCGGCTGCGTAGCCCTATCGTTAAGAGTGTTGGGTGCATTGTGTCTTGATACACACTTGTACTCTGCCTAGCATTAAAGCTCTATGTTAGTTCTGCCACAGTTCACCGCCTGCCCTGTTTCACCAGTATGCCCAGCCTATGATGTCCAACATCTGTAATGAGGGATGGCCGCCCAACCACAGTACTCTTGCCGAACCACCAGGCCATCACAATCTCTCCTCGGTCAAACTCAGATAGATAACGCACCTTCCCCATTTACACACGGCCAGCGCGTTCACTGATACTACATGCACTGTGCGCGTGTCTGACTATCAGCCATTCCTCAGCAGGTGACGCTGCTACCGCCTGCACGTGGTTTTACCGACAGTAGGTCGGTGGTCATAATGTTCTTCCTGATCAGTCTATATGTCGTCCCCGTCGACCAACCAATATGGCTACGAATTTCCGTGCTATATCTGGCAGGTTCTTAACCGAATAAGAGCCAACAGTGGCCGGGGTGCCAGTTGTCTGCACAGCAGGAAGAAAGTACCTTCTCCAAGTTGTGACTGTGGCGCTGACAAGCATACTGTCCACCACGTAGTGGGAAAATGCCCTCTCAGAGCTTTCCCTACTGATCCAAAAGAGTTGCTAGTGATGTCGGAGGGATCAATAGACTACATTCATTGCCTGGATATTAGCTCTTAGTTTGAGATTACTATAAATAGTAATGTTTAGTGATGTAGCCCTGTGCTAAGTAAAGAAACATTTTCAGCCTGAGAGATGGACGTCTGACGTTCACCGCTCGGGTAACCAGAATGCTGAGAGCGGTGCACTCAGCAGAGATTGTGTAGGAGGGAGGGGGGGGGGGGGGGGGCTCTGACCTTATGCGCGTCGCTGCAGTCGTCCCGGCGAGCGTGGCGCCTGCAATTAGACATCCCTTCCACCCTCTCCTGCTCTTCCTAAGGTCCAGTCAAATATTCGTCGAATTGACGCCTTCTGAACGCGATCCGGCCTAGGGCCGAGCACTCTAAATTAATGTGCGTTCATTTCGCCGCGGAAAATTAAATTACCCTCGTTGCACCGTAAAATATCTGCCCGAAATGTGCGGCTGAAAGAAAAAAGAAAACAAGATGAAAACGCTGCTCAGCGGCCAGCGAAATTTATGCGTGTTGTACGCACACGCAGACTGTCGGCCGACTGGCAGAGTGACAGAGCGAAATATGTACTGTGTGCGTGCGTGTGTGTGTGTGTGTGTGTGTATGTGTGTGTACGAGAGAGAGAGAGAGAGAGAAAGAGAGAGAGTGTGTGTGTGTGTGTGTGTGTGTGTGTGTGTGTGTGTGTTTGTGTGTTTTACTCTGCGCGTTTCCGTGAACGCCATTTCCTAAGCGGCAAAAGATAGATGCTTTACTGTCTTGTGGCGCATTTTCCAGACCAATCGGGTTTCGGATAATCTAACTTCAGCCGTGCACTTTTTTCAACTACGGAATCTGTCTTCTTTTTACGATCTGGCACACCGTTCTTAGTTTTATGTCGATTTTTCTTTCTCCCCTCATCAGCATATTTCAACGCGACCGCGTCTACACACTCTGTGCCTGTTCCAAAGTCATATATATTTCATAAAAATTTTACCTCATCCACTAGGTCGAATAATAGCACATCTAATAGAATTAAGTAATAATTTACCATGTTCATCTTTTGACTTCTCTTGTGAAATTCTTATTTTTGGTTCCCAATCTGTTTCCATTTAATTACCAATAAATGAGTAGGATAATTTGTGTGGAGTGTAGCCATGTATGGAAGTGAAACATGGACGATAAATAGTTTGGACAAGAAGAGAATAGAAGCTTTCGAATTGTGGTGCTACAGAAGAATGCTGAAGATTAGATGGGTAGACCACATAACTAATGAGGAAGTATTGAATAGGATTGGGGAGAAGAGAAGTTTGTGGCACAACTTGACCAGAAGAAGGGATCGGTTGGTAGGACATGTTCTGAGGCATCAAGGGATCACCAATTTAGTATTGGAGGGCAGCGTGGAGGGTAAAAATCGTAGAGGGAGACCAAGAGATGAATACACTAAGCAGATTCAGAAGGATGTAGGTTGCAGTAGGTACTGGGAGATGAAGAGGCTTGCACAGGATAGAGTAGCATGGAGAGCTGCATCAAACCAGTCTCAGGACTGAAGACCACAACAACATCAACAATACAACTAAGTGACAATTCGTCAGAGCTCAAAAAAAATATGAACAATATGTATAAGAGATAACTTTAGAAGTGTAGCGTTGTTTGGATTTTATACTACATTTTTAACTCCAAATGTTACAGCAAAAAGTTATAAACTATACTGTGATAGTGAAACAATAATAATTCCAACTGGCCAATATATTTTGAAAAGTCTAGAAAAATATCTCCATTCAAAAAAGCCTAATTTACGTATTACAGCTGATAAATTCTTGAGAGTCTCCATTTATATAGGAAAAAATCTCCAGTTGCTGCCAATTTACATTGTCTACTTATAATGAGAAACTTTCTAGCTTTTGTATTGTATTTTTTAGTGTATTTATTAGCTGTGGTGTTAATGAGCAATTTATTCCAAATAATGATAAATCAGTTGTAACAACTGTTATTATCCTTTTTGTAAATTCATTATACTCATAAAATGCATCACTTTTGAAAAAATACAACAAGCCATTGAGGTATCTAACAGAACTTATATCTGTTGGTAATTTGGTTGGGAAATAATATCAGCATTTCAGAAATTTTCTGAAGATTTTATAAGAGAACTTCAGAATGAAGTTAACTGGGAAAATTTATCAAAGTATAAAACTGTATCCTGACGTTTCGTCTCCGACTGCGGGAGACATCCTCGGAGGTAAAGCGGCGAACGTCAGGAGACAGTTTTATACTTCGACCACGGCCTATCAGCCCGGAAGTTTTAAGTGAAGACAATACCGGCCGTGAAAGCTTACATTGTATGATCAAAATATATCAAGTGAGCAAAAATTGTCTGAACACTTTATAAGAGAGTTTCAACCAAATTAGACTGGACTTCAAGATCATCATTTCAAAAATTATCTGAAAATTTCATTAGAGAATTTCAAGATAAATTAGACTGGAATGAAATGTCAATTGAGCAAAAGTTATTTGAAAATTACATTATAGAATGTAAAGATAAAGTTAATTGGGAATAAATTTTAAAATACCAAAAACTATCAGAATCTTTCATACAAAAAGCAACACAATGTTATGAATTAATTGACTCTTCAGAAGTAGATTGTGCTATATGTTTAACTAATGAAGACTGTAAATTTGTAAAAATTAAATTTTCATCTTGTTTTCTTTTTTCTTTCAGCCGCACATTTCGGGCAGATATTTTACGGTGCAACGAGGGTAATTTAATTTTCATTCAGTACGATCACGCTTTTAAGTAAATTAACTTAAGTGTTAATTTGATGAGAGTACTGACATCTTAATGGTTACTATGCAACAAGATAATAATATCTTTAATTAATGCAATTATTTTATTGCCAACTTCGTTGGGTGGAGACCCTAAATGAGTTACTATAAAAGAAAATGTCAGAGCACTTTTCTGCATTAGCATTCAGTAGTCCAGTAAGTTTAAAAAGCCCCACATCACTTTTCAGTAGAACCTGTGGGGAGAGCAAAACACATCTGAGACAAACATCCTTTGTTTGCTGGCAAGTGGCTAGAGTATTGGACGCAGCTGCTAGCTTTAGAAAAACACTCTTTGTTCATTCTGAAGGAAACAGATAGCTTGATATTTCTGACGTCAGCTGTACCCTTCAAAATACATGTTGTTGTTAGGGTATGGATGTGATGTGAAGACTCTAACCTCGCTTTCTTTTTGTTCTTCAAGCAGGCTTGGTGCACGTAGCTGCTGCGGGAGGCAAAAAATTCTGTGAAACAAGTAGAGGCCCCTTTCTGAAAACATCCTTCGTTGCCAGCAAGTGGATGGAAAACTGTACACATCTACTATCTTCAGCAAAACACCCTATGTCCATTCTGAGTGATATGTCTGGCATGACCAAAGCCAGCTGCATCCCTCGAAATATGTCTTGCTGTTTTCCTTAGGAAAGAACTGTGGAGAAAGACACTAACCCTTGAAAAGAAATCCACTCTCCACTGTAGATGACCAGCAAAGCGCACCTTGAGAGCCGCATTCAACATTACAGTCCTCCGCCAATTTCCATCCGTGGGCTGCCGCCTCCCTTTGCTGTGGAAGTCGAAGGCTAGGGCACTGTTAGGGAGGCAGACAAGTGGTCATCAGTAGACCACCAGACACCTAGCCGAGCGGTGCATGTGTCACGGTTGTGTCATCTGAGTCTGCCTGGGAGTTACGAGCTCACCTGGCGTGGCGCCTTTCGTGTGAAATAGCCCACAGCAGGCCAGGAGTCACGAGGTAGGCGTGTCCTGCAGTGTCCTGTGAGGCGTCCATTGTGGATGCGGCCGGGCCAGAAAGGTTGTGGTGTGGAGGGGTGTGGGGCAGGCAGCACAGAGGCTACAAAAGTACTGCATCAAACCATTGAGTGTCATAATGACTTTGCGATCGCACTATACGAAGCGATAAAGCGATCGGAAGTTAAACAGAAGCATACCTGTAATACGAAATGCAAATTATGTCCTTCTCAGAGCATAATTCTCCGATTTGTCGTCTTCTGAATCGTTTTTTTTTTTCGATTTCTACCACCTATTTCGGTTTTATAAACAATTTCCATCAACAGTTTTCATTAATATTACGTCCTCTGAATTTACAATTGAGCTGTACACATATATTCGGAATTGCCACCAGTAGGATAGGTCGTGTGAGGGCGAGGATGGGGAGGGGGAGAGGGGGCTGGGGCCCACGTGCAGGCTGAGAAAAACATATGACGTCATCTGGTGGTGAAGGTGGGCGTGGGCAGGGGGGATTAATTGATCAACTTAAGTAATTTGCATATCAATTTGGTATCGAAATTACACCCATGCCCCCACTACCCTGCTACTGACGACATATGGAAGTTTCGCTAAGACAGCGACTAGTGCACAGACAGCCAAATGGTAAGATGACTGCTCGCACTAAGCGGTCCGACACAAATTTCAATTGTCATCATTCCATTATGCAGCTGACGGTTGTCCATAGTCGCAGCTGCAAATTCATTTCATGGAACGTGTACAGTATATAATTATATAAAAACTGAGTTTGTTTTCTGTTATGTTCTGTCATATTATGTGAAAATATTAAATAAATATTTTGAGAGAAAAAGTGAAAAAGAGAGACAACAAGCGGCATCCTTATGCCTCGGCAGCAGGTTGATTACACACTGGGCCATCACGAAATGCCACTTCTGTTGAGCCAGTGCCCGGTTTTTTTGCCAAATCCGGAGAACTGCTGAGGTCGGATGGGCTAGTCGTCGGGAGCTCGAAACTCGGGTCGGTAATGGAGCCCCTGAGGAACCTCGGTCGGTAACGGAGCCCCTCAGGAAACAGCAGGCGGGCCGGGAAAGAACGCCGGTGTGCTGTCCGAGGTGCGGGGGAGGCTACCGGACGTCCTCGGCTGGCTGGACGCAGGGCTCGGGTCGGCTCGCTGCCCTGTCCCCTCTGGGAGCCGACTAGCCGGAGGCTCACACTGTACTACGACGTGTCATTCTCGTTGATGGGGCCCAGAAAAAAGTTAACAAACTTTATAACGGAATTGCTCATAATTGTTAGTTGTATAATGTTCGTTCGTGTCTTACTGCTTAAAAAGCGCAAGAAAAATAGCAAATATGTTAATTATACACTTACGAGGGCAGTTCAATAAGTAATGCAACACATTTTTTTTCTGAAACAGGCGTTGTTTTATTCAGCATTGAAATACACCAGGTTATTCCCCAATCTTTTAGCTACACAACACTATTTTTCAACGTAATCTCCATTCAATGCTACGGCCTTACGCCACCTTGAAATGAGGGCCTGTATGCCTGCACGGTACCATTCCACTGGTCGATGTCGGAGCCAACGTCGTACTGCATCAATAACTTCTTCATCATCCGCGTAGTGCCTCCCACGGATTGCGTCCTTCATTGGGCCAAACATATGGAAATCCGACGGTGCGAGATCGGGGCTGTAGGGTGCATGAGGAAGAACAGTCCACTGAAGTTTTGTGAGCTCCTCTCTGGTGCGAAGACTTGTGTGAGGTCTTGCGTTGTCATGAAGAAGGAGAAGTTCGTTCAGATTTTTGTGCCTACGAACACACTGAAGTCGTTTCTTCAATTTCTGAAGAGTAGCACAATACACTTCAGAGTTGATCGTTTGACCATGGGGAAGGACATCGAACAGAATAACCCCTTCAGCGTCCTAGAAGACTGTAACCATGACTTAACCGGCTGAGGGTATGGCTTTAAACTTTTTCTTGGTAGGGGAGTGGGTGTGGCGCCACTCCATTGATTGCCGTTTTGTTTCAGGTTCGAAGTGATGAACCCATGTTTCATCGCCTGTAACAATTTTTGACAAGAAATTGTCACCCTCAGCCACATGACGAGCAAGTAATTCCGCACAGATGGTTCTCCTTTGCTCTTTATGGTGTTCGGTTACACAACGAGGGACCCAGCGGGAACAAACCTTTGAATATCCCAACTGGTGAACAATTGTGACAGCACTACCAACAGAGATGTCAAGTTGAGCACTGAGTTGTTTGATGGTGATCCGTCGATCATCTCGAACGAGTGTGTTCGCACGCTCCGCCATTGCAGGAGTCACAGCTGTGCACGGCCGGCCCGCACGCGGGAGATCAGACAGTCTTGCTTGACCTTGCGGCGATGATGACACACGCTTTGCCCAACGACTCACCGTGCTTTTGTCCACTGCCAGATCACCGTAGACATTCTGCAAGCGCCTATGAATATCTGAGATGCCCTGGTTTTCCGCCAAAAGAAACTCGATCACTGCCCATTGTTTGCAAGGCACATCCGTTACAGACGCCATTTTAACAGCTCCGTACAGCGCTGCCACCTGTCGGAAGTCAATGAAACTATACGAGACGAAGCGGGAATGTTTGAAAATATTCCACAAGAAATTTCCGGTTTTTTCAACCAAAATGTGTTGCATTACTTATTGAACTGCCCTCGTATAAATACAGGCCTAATCCCAGAAGTACTGCAGCTAATAATCATGTCTACATGGAGGTGAACTCAATTACTTTTGTTTTGTTTTTTGTGTTCTGTGTGTGTCATATTGAAGTTGGTTGATGTGCGCCTAACCGCTTGATTTCTAGCTTCTCCGTCATAATAGGCATTTTTAGTATTCAATCTACACTCCTGGAAATTGAAATAAGAACACCGTGAATTCACTGTCCCAGGAAGGGGAAACTTTATTGACACATTCCTGGGGTCAGATATATCACATGATCACACTGACAGAACCACAGGCACATAGACACAGGCAACAGAGCATGCACAATGTCGGCACTAGTACAGTGTATATCCACCTTTCGCAGCAATGCAGGCTGCTATTCTCCCATGGAGACGATCGTAGAGATGCTGGATGTAGTCCTGTGGAACGGCTTGCCATGCCATTTCCACCTGGCGCCTCAGTTGGACCAGCGTTCGTGCTGGACGTGCAGACCGCGTGAGACGACGCTTCATCCAGTCCCAAACATGCTCAATGGGGGACAGATCCGGAGATCTTGCTGGCCAGGGTAGTTGACTTACACCTTCTAGAGCACGTTGGGTGGCACGGGATACATGCGGACGTGCATTGTCCTGTTGGAACAGCAAGTTCCCTTGCCGGTCTAGGAATGGTAGAACGATGGGTTCGATGACGGTTTGGATGTACCGTGCACTATTCAGTGTCCCCTCGACGATCACCAGTGGTGTACGGCCAGTGTAGGAGATCGCTCCCCACACCATGATGCCGGGTGTTGGCCCTGTGTGCCTCGATCGTATGCAGTCCTGATAGTGGCGCTCACCTGCACGGCGCCAAACACGCATACGACCATCATTGGCACCAAGGCAGAAGCGACTCTCATCGCTGAAGACGACACGTCTCCATTCGTCCCTCCATTCACGCCTGTCGCGACACCACTGGAGGCGGGCTGCACGATGTTGGGGCATGAGCGGAAGACGGCCTAACGGTGTGCGGGACCGTAGCCCAGCTTCATGGAGACGGTTGTGAATGGTCCTCGCCGATACCCCAGGAGCAACAGTGTCCCTAATTTGCTGGGAAGTGGCGGTGCGGTCCCCTACGGCACTGCGTAGGATCCTACGGTCTTGGCGTGCATCCGTGCGTCGCTGCGGTCGGGTCCCAGGTCGACGGGCACGTGCACCTTCCGCCGACCACTGGCGACAACATCGATGTACTGTGGAGACCTCACGCCCCACGTGTTGAGCAATTCGGCGGTACGTCCACCCGGCCTCCCGCATGCCCACTATACGCCCTCGCTCAAAGTCCGTCAACTGCACATACGGTTCACGTCCACGCTGTCGCGGCATGCTACCAGTGTTAAAGACTGCGATGGAGCTCCGTATGCCACGGCAAACTGGCTGACACTGACGGCGGCGGTGCACAAATGCTGCGCAGCTAGCGCCATTCGACGGCCAACACCGCGGTTCCTGGTGTGTCCGCTGTGCCGTGCGTGTGATCATTGCTTGTACAGCCCTCTCGCAGTGTCCGGAGCAAGTATGGTGGGTCTGACACACCGGTGTCATGTGTTCATTTTTCCATTTCCAGGAGTGTATACGTGAAGAAAGACAGGCCATAAAGGAGCTCAGGAATAACAAGGATATTGTGGTCCTACATGCGGACAAAGGAAACGCTACGGTTCTGATGGACACTTCTGAATATGAAAAGAAGATGGACGAACTGCTAAGCGATCCCATTTACAGAGTACTAAGGAGTGACCCGACGGCGAAGATAGGCAGAAATACGAAGGCCCTCGTAAAGGACTCTAGAATTGATCCTGACACAGCCAAGAGACTAATCACCAAGGTGCCTGTTCCTCCTAGAATCTACGGAGTACCCAAGCTCCATAAGGAGGGTTATCCGCTGAGACCCATAGTGAACGGAATAGATTCACCTACGTATTATGTTGCGAAACATCTGGCACCTAAGTTACGCCGTCTTCTGCGACAAACAGACTCCTACGTGAAAGACTCTTCCCACTTCATACAAGTGACTAGAGAACAGCCATCAGACATTATGGTGAGTTTTGACATCAAGTCTCTCTTCACTAACGTTCCTATTGAGGAGACTATGCGCATTCTGCAGGATCGGATCCCACCAGATATCTGCGATCTGGTGCACTTACGCCTGTCATCTACGTACTTCTCCTTGCGGGGAAAATATTACGAACAGATAGATGGAGTGGCAGTGGGTTCCCCGCTCTCCCATGTCATCTTCATGGAAGCCTTTGAGCGAAAGGCCCTAGCTTCTGCTCCGTTACGTCCCAGTTGTTGGCTACGATATGTGAACGACACATTCGTTATCTGGCCTCACGGTGAAACGGAATTGGGAAACTTGCTTCAGCACTTAAATAGCCTGCACAAAAATATAAAGTTCACACATGAGACTGGAAACAATCGTACTTTCCCATTTCTGGACGTGGAAGTATACAGAGCTGCCGAAGGTAAACTGGGACACAAAGTGTACCGGAAACGAACGCACACTAACCGGTACCTGCACACGGAGAGCCCCCACCACCCAGCTCAAAAGTATTCCGTCCGGCGTACGTTAACTGCCCGAGCCTACCGGATAAGCGATGAAAATGACATCAAAGAAGAATTAAAGGAGCTACAACACGCGTTTCGTGCCAACGGCTATGATGACAAAATCATAAGCAAGGTAGCTAAAACCAGAGGGAGCAGAACACGAGAAGAAGGCAAAGAAGAGAAGCTTCCACTGGTACACTTACCATATGTAAAAGGCGCCAGTGAACGGCTAGGCAACGTCCTCCGCCGACGAGGTTTCAAACCGATTTTTCGAAGCAATCACAGGATCCACGAAATGATAGGTTCCACAAAGGATGTAGTCAACAATCTTAACACTGCAGGTGTTTACGAACTACGGTGTGAGTGCGGAGCTGCCTACATAGGAGAAACAGGGAGACCTATCAGCTTACGAGTAGCACAACACGAACGCTATGTCAGATTACAACAACATAACAAATCGGCGTTAGCGGAACACCACCGTGACTCTGGAAAACCTATCAGGTTCCAGGAGGCCCGAGTACTGGCGAAAGAATCGTGGATGCGAAAACGCAAAATACGGGAGGCGATCGAAATTTGCTAACAACGTCAGCAGAGAAGACGGCTACAAACTCCCGGCGTCCTGGCTGCCGGCCATCCCAGTCCAACGGGCCGCGAGCGGTCGCGGGGCAGAAGCCACACGGGACACGGACGTATCTGCACAAACAGCCGTAGAGAAACTGTCAGTCCACTTCCGCGCACACCAGAGGAAAACTTGCCGACCAGAAGCCGAACGCTGATTGGCGGACAGCTACCAATCGTTGACGACGCGGACAACCACGAATAGCCTCTTTCCTTCCATCTTCCCTTACGTCATGACTAGCCAATCATATTAGAAGGCCAATTAAAAGTTTTACAACAGTGACGTCAGACATCGATAGTCTGTAGTAAATAGAAGTATCTATCCCCATGCAAAACCAGTCGTGCCCTGAGGAACGCCGTTGCAATTCGGCCGAAACGTCGGTTTTAGTTTATTATTGTTATTAGTTTTTAGCAATGACGCGGTATAATACCCAGAAGTAATTTAATCGCCAATCTACTTAATTCATTTTAAAAGCACCGTAACAGTACTCGAGTTTCAACGACACTGTTCCAGAATACGAAATATTACCGAGAGCTGGGCCCGTTTGCTGTCTGCAACATTTCTCGTCGATGAATGGCAGCAGATGTGTGATGGTTCAAATGGTTCAAGTGGCTCTGAGCACTATGGGACTTAACTTCTGAGGTAATCAGTCCCCTAGAACTTAGAACTAACTAACCTAAGGACATCACACACATCCATGCCCGAGGCAGGATTCGAACCTGCGACCGTAGCGGTCTCGCGGTTCCAGGCTGTAGCGCCTAGAACCGCTTGGCCACCCCGGCCGGCGATGTGTGATGACTGAGTTGGAATGTCGGACCGGGCATGCGTCACTTCGATTATGTGTAATTCGTACAGCTGCTGCCTACACAGTTAGCTCATTTGGACAATGGAGTTTTTGCTCAAAGGTTGTCCACGGGATGCCAAAACGGAAGGCCTCCTATTTTTGCCGATTTCAGCCAACTGAGGATTGGAGTGAAACAGTTTAAACTAGACTGATTCAAAATTGTTGATAGAATATTAAGTGAAACGGAAAACAGATCTGACATATTACACATCACTTCATCTCACTTTAATTTCCTGTCAGGAAAGTGTCCAATGAGAACTTTGTATTATATCTTGAGACATGTGCAGCAGATTTTGGTGCCAAATATTGCAGAAACATCGATACAGCAGAGCTAGTTAATGAAATGGCTGTTTTTAAATTCCAGGAGAAAGAGCTGATGAAGCGCACTAACACGGAACGCTATTTGAATATTTTGAATTTTTTGTTTTAGATGTGTGGGTTACGAGAGGCTTATGCAAACATCAAAATGAGCTTGAGAATATTTATGACAATTACAAAGCTCTTTTATCAAACTAAAGATGATAAAAAACTACTTATGGTCGTCTGTAGGTGAAGCTGAAAGGTCTCTGTTGGATTCCTTTCATGTTTGATTTCTTAAATCTGTTGTCATTTATGGAATAAATTCCTCTTCTAAATTTACTGTGGCGTTTCTGACTATCTGGGAGGAGACTGAGTAGTGGAACGTGTTACTTTTACACATAAACAAGAACGATCTGTCACACTACTACACTTTAAAACACAGTTTATATGTAATTCATGTCACACAGTCTCATACGGAACCTACATCCGCTTCCTTTTATATACTGTATATGATAAGACACTGTCATCCCCCTTCCCTTCTGTGTGAGAGTATGAATGAGCAAATGTATTTGTAGTTGCATGCTTGAGGGTAGCAGACAAGCCTGTCTGCTAGAGAACAGTAGGACCAACGTCGGAATAGGTAGCTACGCTTCCTAAAAGCAAAGAGGTTTCTATCCTTAGTATGGTTCTGTCCATCCGTTGTCATGTTGGTACAGGAAGCTGCCCCTCTGGCCACTTCCGTTTGCCTTTGTGAGCCACCCTCAGGAAGCACGCTCGGTAGTAGGCAGTTGCAGTCTGGCGGTGGCGAGCGTCTGAAGTGGTAAGATCTCCGGCTAAGCGCGTGTCTGCTAAGTCCATAGGACAATGGATTTGTTAAGTTCAGCCTAACTGAAAATTTAATCATCTTTATTTCGGGTTTAACTCTAAAATATCTAAGGTTATCTTAAATTGGAGCGTAGTGTAATTCTCGTGTGAAGTTCATATTATTTTCGGGTTGTTGCTTTGTTACTACTTTGTGAGTAAAGTGGAACCACGTGTTGATCAGTAACTCTAACTAAGATCAATCTTAAATGCGAATGCTTGTGTGATTATAACGTCTCGTCTTGACAATATTTTACAATATAGCAACTTTTCTTTATGCTTTTCTTTATGTTCAACCCACGTGGAGTGTACTTTGCGAGACCAGTACCACATGCTTATATAACTGTTTGACCCATCAGGTTAATAGTAAGACGTTAGTAACCAGTTCAAGGTTTTTCTTTTGTCAATTGCTTTTCGATCGAATTTATTTTAATTATCAAAATTACTGTGGAGTTATACGCTTTCTGTAAACCAAGTTGACCACGTGGAACATGTGGTGTAATCATCGAAGTAGCCTTCAGCTATTCTTTTTGGGAAGATTTCACAAAGAGTTAATATGAATTTAGTATACCAGTGTGTGGTAATTACATGACGGACAGGATTGTGTTACGAACGTAATTTCTTTGGGTGAAAACTGAATCTGTTGGTTGTGGTTAATTTCTTCTTGCTTATGTTTCAACGTTCTTTGGGTGTTGTTTTGTGAATGCAGGGTTGTATGCAGTCTCCCAATCTTGGCTCCATATTTGATGTGTTCCGTAAGATTAAAATCTCGCATTTTTACAATCCTTAAACAAGGCACCAGCTCAGTTATAACTCATGTATAATATGCTGAAATTTCAATGAACAATCTTAAAATAAATTTCCAAATATAAACTGATTTCTTTCTTTTTATTTAAATTCTCCTTTTTTATATATAGATATATTACCGGTTGTTGTATGACTGTAAAAGATTATAATCAATGTTAGTCTGATTGGTAATGTGGTAAACCTAGACTAGTTACCTGGTGAAACAGTTGCGCAGTAATGCACGGTAAAATCTCCCCAGACAGCTCACAGCTTTTAACCCGCTTTTATTCTACTATTAGCACCCGATTTCAGCATAGCAAATTCATGTAGCAATATTACACATGGCGACCCTGTTCTGTGATTCCGCTAGACTCTGGAATCTCTGAGACGTTAGATTGCAAGCGTTGTATAATCTTAATTTTTTTCCCTACAGCGCTCAAACAACTTCTGCGTTGTTTCTGAGGAGACTTTTTAAAGATTCACTGCGTTGTTGAGCGGCGTTGTGTTGTTTGTCTTGTTGTTTTGTTTTCTATATTTGTGTGTTTTATATGTGTGTGTGGTTTTTTTTTCTCGCTTGTAAATTCCACTGTTTCGATCAAAGATAAAAATTTGTTTTGCATGTGAAAAAGTGAGTACTAGGTTGGGTACCTTTCGTGTAACTGTCGAAATTTTTGGGGGATACATTTACTGTGATTAGTGTGTTGCGTACTGGGTATAAATTGAACTAATGCAGACACGTAACCAAACTAAAAGTAAGCGGTCCGACAACTTAAGCAACATGGACCAAGGGGATAATTTGATTTCGAATGTTAACGCGTCGGGCGGTTCCGAAAATGCAATGGGAAATACTTCAGACGAAATGCAGAACAGCACGAACGGGCTCACATCAGAGCCACAAATTAATTTGCCTCCTACTAACCAAAATGAATTGGCAGAACTCATGAAAGCCTTATTGCAACAAAATAAAGAAAATGCACAGAATTCCAAAAAATCGATCCGCGAGCTAGGCGAACAAATAGACGAAAAACTAATCCAGCAGACAAATAAAGTCGACAAGTCGATGCAGAGAGTGTCCGATGATATCTCACAAAGAATAAACAATCTGGCAAGTGAAATAAAAAGTGATATTATGAAAGAAATGGAAATGGAAAAAAGAACACATTGACACCGGTGTGTCAGACCCACCATACTTGCTCCGGACACTGCGAGAGGGCTGTACAAGCAATGATCACACGCACGGCACAGCGGACACACCAGGAACCGCGGTGTTGGCCGTCGAATGGCGCTAGCTGCGCAGCATTTGTGCACCGCCGCCGTCAGTGTCAGCCAGTTTGCCGTGGCATACGGAGCTCCATCGCAGTCTTTAACACTGGTAGCATGCCGCGACAGCGTGGACGTGAACCGTATGTGCAGTTGACGGACTTTGAGCGAGGGCGTATAGTGGGCATGCGGGAGGCCGGGTGGACGTACCGCCGAATTGCTCAACACGTGGGGCGTGAGGTCTCCACAGTACATCGATGTTGTCGCCAGTGGTCGGCGGAAGGTGCACGTGCCCGTCGACCTGGGACCCGACCGCAGCGACGCACGGATGCACGCCAAGACCGTAGGATCCTACGCAGTGCCGTAGGGGACCGCACCGCCACTTCCCAGCAAATTAGGGACACTGTTGCTCCTGGGGTATCGGCGAGGACCATTCACAACCGTCTCCATGAAGCTGGGCTACGGTCCCGCACACCATTAGGCCGTCTTCCGCTCATGCCCCAACATCGTGCAGCCCGCCTCCAGTGGTGTCGCGACAGGCGTGAATGGAGGGACGAATGGAGACGTGTCGTCTTCAGCGATGAGAGTCGCTTCTGCCTTGGTGCCAATGATGGTCGTATGCGTGTTTGGCGCCGTGCAGGTGAGCGCCACTATCAGGACTGCATACGATCGAGGCACACAGGGCCAACACCCGGCATCATGGTGTGGGGAGCGATCTCCTACACTGGCCGTACACCACTGGTGATCGTCGAGGGGACACTGAATAGTGCACGGTACATCCAAACCGTCATCGAACCCATCGTTCTACCATTCCTAGACCGGCAAGGGAACTTGCTGTTCCAACAGGACAATGCACGTCCGCATGTATCCCGTGCCACCCAACGTGCTCTAGAAGGTGTAAGTCAACTACCCTGGCCAGCAAGATCTCCGGATCTGTCCCCCATTGAGCATGTTTGGGACTGGATGAAGCGTCGTCTCACGCGGTCTGCACGTCCAGCACGAACGCTGGTCCAACTGAGGCGCCAGGTGGAAATGGCATGGCAAGCCGTTCCACAGGACTACATCCAGCATCTCTACGATCGTCTCCATGGGAGAATAGCAGCCTACATTGCTGCGAAAGGTGGATATACACTGTACTAGTGCCGACATTGTGCATGCTCTGTTGCCTGTGTCTATGTGCCTGTGGTTCTGTCAGCGTGATCATGTGATGTATCTGACCCCAGGAATGTGTCAATACAGTTTCCCCTTCCTGGGACAATGAATTCACGGTGTTCTTATTTCAATTTCCAGGAGTGTATATACTGCTGGCCACCGTAAATGCAACACCAAGAAAGACTAGAGGTAGCACAACAAAATTTATTTTGTAGGTAACATGTTGACCAAGTATCAAATGATTACTTTTACAGACGTCTGTGACATGTGGTTCCTGCCAGAATCAATAGCCAGAGTAGCCGCCATTGTTGGAGATCATCGCTGCCACACGTCTCGGCATTGAGTCAAAGAGACGTTGGATGTGTTCCTGGGGTACAGCAGCCCAAGCAGCTTCCACACGTTGCCAAAGATCATCTGGTGTGGTAGCTGGGGATGTAATCTGGATCACTTGTTGAGCAACCATGGACCACATGTTTTCTATCGGCGAAAGATCCGGAGAGCGAGCCGGCCAGGGAAGCACTTCAATCTGGTTATTGACGAAGAGCCTTTGGACAATGCGTGCCACGTGTGGTCGCGCATTATCCTGTTCAAATATGGCTGTGGCCGAGCCCTGAAGGTAAGGAAGGACAACTGGCTCCAGCACCTCGGATATGTAGCGCCGGCTATTTAAAGTACCGGCAATGCGTACTAGAGGCGTGCAAGAGTAATATCCAATACCGCCCCATACCATAATACCCGGTGCAAGACCAGTGTGGCGGTGCATAATGTAGCTGTCCAGCATCCTCTCTCCACGGTGTCTCCACACTCAAATCCGACCATCGTGGTGCTGCAGACAGAAGCGTGCCTCGTCAGTAAAGACAACGTCATTCCATTCTGCCGTCCACATCCGTCTGTCATCACACCATTGGCGACGGAGACGTCTGTGGTTCTGCGTCAATGGTAGACGAAGCAATGGACGTCTTGCGGACAGACCACTCTGCTGTAAACGGCGTCGAATGGTACGCGCAGACACTGGATGATGCGTTACAGAAGCAATGTGCTGTGCTATGGTTCGGGATGTCACTGAGCGACCCGTCACTGCCATGCGCACAATTTGCCTATCAGCACGTGCAGTGATGCACCGAGGTGAATGCGATCGACCACGTCGGTCCGTCGTACCATCCTGCATCCAACGGTCACATATCCGCATTACAGTTGTTTGGTTTCGTCCAACACGACTGGCGATTTCTCTGTATGATAATCCACAATCTTGGTAAGCCACTATCCTTCCTCTGTCGAACTCGGATACTTGATCAAACGATGTTCGCTGTTGTCTACGAGGCATAACCGATCGCCTTGTGAAACAACCACAAGGTAAACACACGTGCCGAACGTACACTCGTCGAAATCGCCAAGCCTTAAATGGCGCTATGAGGTGGCGCCACAGGCGCGCGTGATGTGCGTCTGCGCTGAAATTCTAATCAGTTGCATATCTCATCGCTGCAAACTCGTGGTGTAAATTTCACTTGATTCGGATGCTTCCTTCAGGGTGTTGCATTTACGGTGGCCAGCAGTGTATATATATATATATATATATATATATATATATATATATATATATATATATATATATATATATATATGATGACTTTTGAATATTATTAAGGTAAATACATTGTTTGTTCTCTATCAAAACCTTTCATTTGCTAAGTATGCCTATCAGTAGTTAGTGCCTTCAGTAGTTAGAATCTTTTATTTAGCTGACAGTATTGGCGCTCGCTGTATTGCAGTAGATCGAGTAACGAAGATTTTTGTGAGGAAGTGATTCATGAAAGGTATAGGTTATTGTTAGTCAGGGCCATTCTTTTGTAGGGATTATTGAAAGTCAGACTGCGTTGCGCTAAAAATATTGTGTGTCAATTTAGTGTTGATCAGAATAAGTAAAGAGAGAAATGTCTGAGTACGTTCAGTTCTGCTCAGCTGTTTGAAAATCAAATAACGTAAGGGGTTTACCAGCACAGTAATTCATAAATTTTTCTAATGGGAGGTTTCAGATACGTATTATCAATGAGTTTGCTGCGCTAGAAGCAAGCAAATGGAAAGTGAAATTGTAATAAGAACACAAGACATAGATTTTGTTTTACTTTCAATTCTTTTGGAAAGTCTGGGCAATTTGTAATTTATTAACTACACTGATGCATTGAATTTGTTGAGTGCAATATTTTTAGTCTGTATAGTTCATTTAAATAATATTCTTCAATAACGCTTCATTTTTATGAAATCTACTTTACAAATTATAAAATATCTTATACCTGTGTAGAAAAAATTGCAGAAGGATGGTTTTTCTGGGAGGGCAGAGGGAGAAGGAAGATGCAGCTTTTTCGGTTCTAAAAAATTTTCGATGGCGTTGAGTCACAGTCACCCAATACTTTTCAAAAGAGTAAACCGCCGCCATATGACTGTGTATTATTACGTTTATCTTTTGTACTATCCAGATTTTGGCTCTCATGGAATTATCAAGTACAGTGCCAAAAGTTGTTAAGATAGGTATTAAGTCACGTATGTTAAGGTAGTCCAAAGCAGGTAAATAAGACTAACATCTGTCTTTAAGATTCTCTAAGATGCAACTTTTTTTTCTTTTTTTGAACAATGACCTGTGTTAGCCTCGGTTACCTGCTTTGGACTGCCTTGACGGACATGACTTGATAATGATCTAACAACAGTTAGCACTATACTTGGTAATGACATGAAATCTGGACAGTACAAAAGATAAATATAATTATACACAAATGCCTAACGATGAACTATAAAATGGACACACTAGAGGCACTCGAAAGAAGGATTATTAGAAAAATAATGGGTGCAATAAAAACTGCAGATGGTTGGAAAATAAGAAGTAATGAGGAGATCTACAAAAATATGGAGAAAATATCTGAAGTAATGGCCTAACGAAGAGTAACCTTTTTTCGACATCTCTACCGAATAGATGGAAATAGACTAACAAAACAAATACTCCTATATTTCTGGAAGAAGAAATCGACAATAGCATGGATTACAGAAGTAAGAAAAGATCTTGAAAGAAACAACATCAAAGAATCAGAAATAGCAGAAAGAAACCGTTTTAAAAACAAAATACTAAATTTGGGAGGCTTTCAAAGCAGAAGAAATAAAAAATCGGGAACAACATGAACAGAAGAAAGGAAGAGACTTCATGGGGAGAAAATGAGGGAATACTGGAAAAATAGGAAACAACAACAAAGGAAGACGAGGAACTGAAGTTGTTAACGTGATCCTAGTTGGTCAATACGATTGTACAAAAAAAAATAATAATAATAATACACAAATGGCGGTTTACTCTTTTCCAGCAGTGTCGGGGGCACAGGATCACCTCATCACTGCTCCGGCTGCGGACACTGGCTGCCCGGCCCCAAACGCTGTGTAGACCAGCGTGAACGACTGCGAGGAGGGAGCAGGAGCAGATGGGTTCGCTGGAGTGCGGGCAGGCAGGGGTATGCACGCCCCGAGCTGCCGAAGCGGAGGAGGGGAAACTGCTGGGTCACGTCACTGCGGCCGCAGTCTTACGAGAAGAGGATGTGGAGGGAATCTGGGTCCCCTGGCTCAGTCCGAATGACCTGGCTGCCGACAGCTCAAAGTAACATCGTGTCTCGGCAGCGGAGCGCCGGAAACTGGGCCACAGTTCCCCTGGAATGCGTCACTCGAACTACACCAAAAGCATGTCATACTCAGTTTGATATAATACTGGAAAAATACACCGAATACAATTACACCACAAAATGTCTGGTGGGGCTTAGCCCCTCTGGCCCTCAAGAACGAACCGGCCGAGTCTGTGGCGACAGCGGAGGCGAATCTCTCGACCTTTGCTATCGAGTGGAAAATTATTGGCTGCCTCTCAATATCTCAGACATGCACTACACAAAGAAAGCGGCTATTCGAGTCGCACGGTATACGTGGCGTGCACGTGCGGTCTTTCACGTTGGAGGCAGCACTCACTGAGGTTAGTGATGAATTACCTGCCGAAATCGAAGACAGGTCAGGTAACGTCCATCCTCGTAGATCGCAAATAGAAAAGATTAATATGATGTTAATAAACTAGAGAAGTATTCGTAGCAAAATCCCAAATTCGTACCGCTTATTAAAAGATTTAATGTCCAAATAGTATTAGCAACTGAAACTTATTTAAATCGGAAGTCAACGGCAACGAAATCTTAAGTTCAAATTCGAATATATATCGCAAGAACACGATTGACGTCAGTTGTTCCTGTTGGGTTGGCAGGAGAGCCAACACCGTGTTACTAGAGGAGGCCGAAATGCATGCGTTGTAGCTCACGCAGGCTGGCGTGAGGAAGGAAGAACTATACTGACGTGAGGTCTGGAACATGACAAGGAATTAGAATTCAGAAAGCGGACGTAATTAGTTTGATACTTAACTTTAATCCATTAATGATGAACGTCGCTCTTGACGGTAATGATTCACAATATCAATATCAATAGTAACTGAAAATGGCGCCTTGCTAGGTCGTAGCAAATGACGTAGCTGAAGGCTATGCTAAACTGTCGTCTCGGCAAATGAGAGCGTCTGTAAACAGTGAACCATCGCTAGCAAAGTTGGCTGTACAACTGGGGCGAGTGCTAGGAAGTCTCTCTAGACTAGACCTGCCGTGTGGCGACGCTCGGTCTGCAATCACTGATAGTGGCGACACACGGGTCCGACGTATACTAACGGACCGCGGCCGATTTAAAGGCTACCACCTAGCAAGTGTGGTGTCTGGTGGTGACACCACAGTTCCGACTTATTTATTGCCGTACAGTATCGGATACTACGAGGCCTGTCCAGAAAGTAAGTTCCGATTTATCGCGAAATGGAAACCACAGTGAATATCAGAAATGTTTTATTTGTAACAGTTAGCTACACCTTCCAGCTACTTCTCCACGTAGTCGCCGTTCTGACTTAGACATTTATCGTACCGTTGTACCAACTTTTCAATACCCTCATCATAGAAGGCAGCCGCCAGTGCTTTCCGCCAATTCTCCACGCTGGCCTACACCTCGTTGTCTGTGCCAAAATGTTGTCTTCATAGACAGCGGTTCATTTGACCAGAGATGAAACTCAGAGGGAGACAATTACGGGATATATTGTGGGTAATCAAACATTTCCAATTGAAAACGATGCAGGAGCATCTTCATTGCCCCTGCAGAATGCGGCTGAGAATTATCTTGAAGAAGAAACAGCACGACAGTTATGTAATGTTGGCTGCATAGCTTCAGGCAAAATTGCTCACCAGGCCCTCGTACTTGGCGGGAGACACTATTTTCTAGACATCTTTACGCGCTCACTGTGAGCTCAGAAATGAGAAGAGCGACTTGATGCTATCTGGGGTTATACTAGAGACACTACCCAACACATCTGTGCAAAGCTTTATCGGATTTTCATAGTCGTTTCAATTTCGCGACTGATCGAAACTTACTTTCTGGACGCCCCTCGTATATAGTGAGGTTATTACGAATTCCGAAAGTGAAATAAAATGACTGATGCTAAACATCAAAGATGCGTCAGACATAGTGACAACCCGCGTGGGTAGCTGCAATGGCACGGCATTTCAGAAACAGCTTGCACGAATGTCGTGAATGAGTTACCTAATCATGCTAGTGTAATAGGAGAGACTTCAGAGAGTGTGTGTGTGTGTGTGTGTGTGTGTGTGTGTGTGTGTGTGTGTGTTTGTGTGTGTGTGTGTGTGTGTGTGTGCGTGTGGTTTACGGGTGCCAGCTGTAGAAAGGTAGACTCGTGTGATCAGAACTGGTGAGGGTAGCGCCTTAGACCAATCAGCAACAAACAGCCCTGAACTTCTTGAATCAGTTAAAGTAGAGGAGGCCACCAGTGATCATAAGTCTATAATGGCACTAATGACAACGTGCTTTGCAAGGAATGTTAAGTAAGATGGGAAAATATATTTGCTTAAGAAAAGTGACAAGATACAAATTACATAGTATCTCAGTTGTCAGAATCATATGTTCAGTTCTGAGGGAGATGACGTGGACACATCTCAAAACCATAGTTCAATAGGTCTTAGACAAGTACGTGTCGAGCAAGGTTTTTAAGGATGGATGAGACCCACCGTAGTTTATTAGGCGTGTTAGGAAGTTGCTACGAAATAACAGCCTTACCTACAATCCGTAAACGCTTCCAAATCATCAGTTAAGTAGTTTAGTGTCGATACTGGCACTGAAACGGAAGATTACATCGAGAAGGCCGAAATACTGAATCCGAGTTTCGTCGGTTCCTCTTTTCAATCATCATACGAAATCCAAAATTCCAAAAATTGTGATAAGAGATTGAAGAATATAAAAGCAACTACAATTCGTTAATAGTAAAAAGTCATCTGTACTGAATGAGATGTCTGAGAGATTGTACAAAGTCTCCTCTTCTATCAGTAGTTTATCCTGGGCCTCTGGAGAAACGAGCGGTACACCGTGAATGCAGAAAAGCACAAAGAGTTCTCATTTTTAAGAAGGGTCATACGATAGAGGCACGTAATTATAGGCCTACATCGCTGTTGTCAATCTCTTGTAGAATTACGGAGCATATGTCTTGTGAAATGACCACAACAAGAAAATCCGAGAAATACAGAAGTTTACAGACAATCATTCTTCCGAGGCGCCATTCTAGAACGGAACAGGATAGTGAGAGTCAGACAGTACCTTTCTCCACACACCACAGGGGTGCATGCGGAGTATAGATGTAGATGCAGGTGAATCTAGTTATGCGACTCGAGGTACGACTATTTTGACCTGAAACCTGAACTAAGACACCTCACATGCGTCAACATTATGTTTAAAAAAAGTATGTTGAGTATGTTGAGTAATCCAGAAAAAAAATTTTCACTTTGCAGCGTGGTGTGACCTGATATAGAACAGAACTGTGAGCCCGACCGGGACTCAAACCTGGGACGTTTCGTTTCCCGCGCAGTGGCGTGCGAAAGACAAAAGTCCCTGGTTCCACTGTCGTTCTGATCTGCCAGGAAGCATCATGGTGGACAGTGCTTCGGTACGGAGTGGGTGGGTATTGCATTCGTTGACGGAAGTCATCCCCCACTAAAACAATTATGTCGCCGCAGATAAGAGGTGGTTCTGACTGTGAATAATGCTGAGTGATGTTGGGCAGAATGTCTTAAAACGAAACCGAAAGTGTAAACTTGTATTGCACGATGTTGTTGTTGTTGTTGTCTTCAGTCCTGAGACTGGTTTGATGCAGCTCTCCACGCTACTCTATCCTGTGCAAGCGTCTTCATCTCCGAGTACATTCTGCAACCTACATCCGTCTGAATCTGCTTAGTGGATTCATCTCTTGGTCTCCCTCTACGGTTCTTACCACACACGCATACCTCGGGGACTAAATTGGTCATCCCTTGTTGCCTCAGAATGTGTCCTACCAATCGATCCCTTCTTCTAGTCAGATTGTGCCACAAATTCCTCTTCTCCCCAATTCTATTCAGTACTCCCTCATTAGTTACGCGATCTGCCCATCTTATCTTGAGCATTCTTCTGTTGCACCGCATTTCAGAAGCTTCTATTCTCTTCTTGTCTAAACTGCTTATCATCCATGTTTCACTTCCATACACGGCTACACTCAGTACAAATACTTTCAGAAAGGACTTCCTGATACTTAAATCTGTACTCGCTGTTAGTAAATTTCTCTTCTTCAAAACCGATTTTCTTGCCATTGCCAGTCTACATTTAATATCCTCCCTGCTTACACCATCATCAGTTATTTTGTTTCCCAAATAACAAAACTCATGTTCTACTTTAAGTGTCTCATTTCCTAATCCAATTCCCTCAGCATTCGACTACATTCCATTATCCTCATTTTGATTTTGTTGATGTTCATCTTATACCCTCTTTTCAAGATACCGTTCATTCTGTTCAACTGCTCTTCCAAGTCCTTTGCTGTCTCTGACAGAAATACAATTTAATCGACAAACCTCAAAGTTTTTATTTCTTATCCCTGGACTTTTTTGATTCCAATTTTTTTTCCTTTATTGTTTGTTCAATATTCAGATTGACTAATATCGGAGATAGGCTACATCCATGTCTCACTCCCTTCTCAACCACTACTCCCTTTTCGTGCCCCTCGACTTTTATTTCTGCCATCTGGTTTCTGTACAAATTGTAAATAGCCTTTAGCTCCCTTTATTTTACCCCTGACACCTCTAAAATTTGAAGGATAATATTCCAGCCAACATTGTCAAAAGCTTTCTCCAAGTTTACAAATGCTATAAACGTAGGTTTGTCTTTCCTTAACCTATCTTCAATGAGAAGTCGTAGGGTCAGTATTGCCTCACGTGTTCCTAGATTTCTCCGGAATCCAAACTGATCTTCTCCGAGGTCGGCTCTTGCCAGTTTTTCAATTCGTCTGTAAAAGATTCGTGTTAGTATTTTGCAACCGTGACTTATTAAACTGATAGTTCACTAATTTTCACAACTGTCGGCACCTGCTTTCTTTGGAATTTGGGTTAATATATTCTTCTTGAAGTCTGAGGGTACTTCGCCTGAATCATGTATTTTGTTCACCAGATGGAAGAGGTTTGTCATGGCTGGCCCTCCCAAGACTATCAGAAGCTCTAAAGGAATGTTGTCTACTCCCGTAGCCTTATTTCGACTGGAATGTTTCATTGCTTTGTCAAATTCTTCACGCAGTATCGTATCTACTTTCTCGTGTTCATCTATGTTCTATTCCATTTCCATAATATGTTCCTCAGGTACATCTCCCTTGTATACACCGTATATATACTCCTTCCATCTTTCTCGTTTCCCTCCCCTACTTAGAACTGGTTTTGCATCTGAGCTCTTGATCTTCATATAAGAGGTTCCCTTTTCTCCAAAGGTTTCTTTAATTTTCCTGTAGGCAGTATCTATCTTGCCCCCTGCGGTATATGCTTCTGCATCCTTACATTTGTCCTGTAGCCATTCCTGCTAATACCATTTTTGCATTTGCCATCGATCTCATTTTTTAGAGGTTTCAATTCCTTTCCGCCTGTTTCATTTACTGCCTTTTTTTTAAATTTTCTCCTTTCATCTACTAAATTCAGTATGTTTTGTGTTACCCAAAGATTTATACTAGCCCCCGTCTTTTTAACTACTTGATCCTCTGCTGTCTTCACTATTTCATCTCTCAAAGCTACGCATTCTTCTTCTACTGTATTCCTTTCCCCTCTTCTTGTCAATAGTTCCCTATTTCTCTCTCTGAAACTCTCTACAATCTCTGATTCTTTCAGTTAATCCTGGTGCCCTGTCCGTAAAATCCTGCCTTTTTGCAGTGTCTTCAGTTTTAATCTACAGTTCATAACCAATAGATTGTGGTCAGAATCCACATCTGCCCCTGGAAATGTCTTACAATTTGAAACCTGGTTCCTAAATCTCTGTCTTGCCATTATGTTATCAATCTGAAACCTTCAGATGTCTCCAGGTCTCTTCCATGTATACAACAACCTCCTGTAATGATTCTTAAACCCTGAGTTGGTTATGATTAAGTTATGCTGTGTGCAAAATTCTACCAGGCAGCTTCCGCTTTCATTCCTGACCCTCAGTCTATATTCACCTACTACTTTTCCTTCTCTTCCTTTCCCTACTATCGAATTCCAATTCCGCATTACTATTAAATTTTCGGGTTCCTTAACTGTCTGAATAATTTCTTTTATCTCATCATACATTGCCACAATCTCCTCCTCATCCGCAGAGCAAGTTGTGATATAAACTTGTACTACTGTGGTGGGTGTCGGCTTCGTGTCTATCTTGGCTATAATACTGCATTCACTATGCTGTTCATAGTAGCTTATCCGCGTTCCTATTTTTTTTATTCATTATTAAACCTACTCCTGCATTACTCATATTTGATTCTGTATTCATAACCCTCTTTTCACCTGTCCAGAAGTCCTGTTTCTCCTGCCATCGAACTTCACTAATTCCCACTATATCTAACTTTGACCTACCCATTTCCCTTTTTAATTTTTCTAACCTATCTGCCCGATTAATGGAACTGACATTTCATGCTCCGATTCGTAGAACGGCACTAAAAACGACATTCTCCTGAGTAGTCCCCCCCCCCCCCCCCCCGGCGATCCAAATGGGGGACTATCTTACCTCTGGAATACTTTATCCAAGAGGATGCCCTCGAAAAAAGTTATGGCTGTAGTTTCCCTTTTTAATTTAGTCCTAGAATATATTCTACGAATGGCAGTAGATAGTTCAGAGGGTGTGGAGTTAAATGGAAATATTAAGATATTAGGGTATGCAGATGATCTAAACATCATTAGCGATAGGAAATAATCTGTAACAGCAAATGTGAATGCGTTATTCAGGCTCGTGAAGATTTAGGTCTAAGGATAAGTGAAGATAAAACTGAATACCTGGTTATTACTAGATTGCCAACAGCAGTATATCAGGAAATGTTAAGAGTTGGAGACATGCAGTCTGAAAAAGTGAACACATTTAAGTATCTAGGCGTGGACATCACTTCGAGAAATGAAATTGAATGCGAACTGAAGAAGAGATTACGGGCGGGAAATGCGTGTTACTTCTCTGTGAATAGATTACTTTCATCACGGATATTGTCTAGGAATTTAAAGATTAGAATATACAAATCTATTATTCTACCAGTTATGCTGTATGGATGTGAGACTTGGTCTCTCACTGTGCAAAATGAAAAGCCGTTTCGAGTATTTGAAAACAAAATTTTGAGGAAAATTTTCGGAGCAAAAAGGGGTGACATCGGAGAGTGGTGAAAACTGCATAACGAAGAGGTTCACGAACTCTATTCAAGCCCTGACATAATTAGTCATATTAAATCACGTAGGCTGCGATGGGCGGGTCACGTAGCTCGAATGGATGAGGGCAGGGCAGCGCGCAGAGCACTGGTAGGGCACTTGGAGGGAAAACGTCCTGTGGGGAGACCGAGGCGTAGATGGGAGGACGATGTGAAGGCTGACCTGAGGAGCCTAGGTATTGAAGGTGAATGGAAGGAATTAGCCCGAGACAGGGACAGACGGCGAAAATACGTTGCTGCGGTAATGGACTATAGAGTCCGGTATGACCAGTGAGTAAGTAAGTAAGTAAGTTTCCCTTTGCTTTCAGTCATTCACAGTACCAGCACAGCAAGGCCGTGTTGGTTGTGTTAGAAGGCGAGATCAGTCAATCATACAGACTGTTGCTCCTGCAACTACTGAAAAGGCTGCTGTCCCTCTTCAGGAACGACACGTTTGTCTAATCGCTCAACAGATACTCCTCCACTGTGGTTGTACCTACAGAACGGCTACCTGTATCGCTGAGGCGCGCATGCTTTCCCACCAACGGCAAGGTTCACGGTCCATGGAGGGAGTGGGCGGGAGAGGGAAATCGCAGGATACGATAAATACAGTATAATGTGGTCTTACTTGCTCGTACTGGGACATAAACTCGTACTGTACGTTGCTCTTCGCTTAGGTCTGGGAGAGTGCTAGACGGTTGCGCAACGCCGTCCTCCTGCTAATTTCGAAAGCCAGGGACATTTCGACATGCGGCGTACGCCACGAATGCAGCAGCATCACCTCGAGAAAATCTGCCTGACACGTACAAATGCCGCCGACTGCACCGCGCGAATCACCGGCTGGCGCCCGTCGGCGTCGGCGTCGGCGTCGGCGTCGGCCTCCGCGTGAAGCCACTGTGTTCCGCTGTCGCCTGGCGGGCCGAGGCTGGCGCTGAGGTCATCCTGGGGCCCCTGGCAGCATCAGCTGTTTCATACTGCACACTGTTAACCAAGCTAACAGCATACGGAATAGGATCCCACAAATGTGAGTAGCTCCACGACTTATCCTTTTTTTTCATGAATTGCTCTAGCACTTGCGACCTACGTACTGGATGAATTCCTTGCTCTGTGCCGGCCGGGGTGGCCCAGTGGTTCTAGGCGCTACAGTCTGGAACTGCGCGACCGCTACGGTTGCAGGTTCGAATCCTGCCTCGGGCATGCGTGTGTGTGATGTCCTTAGGTTGGTTAGGTTTAAGTAGTTCTAAGTTCTAGGGGACTGATGACCTCAGATGTTAAGTCCCATAGTGCTCAGAGCCATTTGGACCATTTTGAATCTTTCTCTGTCTTTATCTATAGCTCCCTCTAGTGCCATGGAAGTTAATCCCTGATGTCTTAAAAGATGTCCTATCTTCCTGTCTCTTCTTCTTATCAATGTTTTCCACATACTCCTCTCCAATTCAGCCCATTCCTTAGCTTATTAGTCCGCTTAATTTTTAACATTCGTGTGTAGCACCACATCTCAGATGCTTCGATTCTCTCCTTTGCAGGTTTTCGCACAGTCCATGTTTCACTACCATACAAAGCTGTGCTCCAACAATACATTCTCAAAAATGTCGTCCCCAAATTGTATCATTTTTGATACCGGTAGACCTCACTTGCCCAGGAATGCCCTTTTGGCCAATGCTAGCCTCTTTTTGGTGTCCTGGTGGCTCCATGCGTCATGGGTCTGACTAGTTAGCAGAATTCCAAAGACGTATCTACTACGTGAGCATCAATTCTGATTTTAGGTTTCTCGCTGGTCTCATTACTGCTACGTCTCATTACTTTCATCCTTCTTTGATTTACTCTGACTCCATGTCCTGTACTCATTAGTGTGTTCACTCTGTGCCATCCCTCCCATCAACTTTTTTTCGTTAAGTGACAGAATAAAGACTGAAAATAAGTTAAAGAGACTGTCAAAGACAGTAATGATAAACAAACATTGAAATATAAGTGTGGTGAAAACATTACGTCATTAAAAGAACCAACGTGTTTATATGTAATTGAGATAAAATCACTGGCAGCGTAAAATTATTATTATCATTGTTCTTGTTCGTTTGATGAAGAGGGACATTTTCGTTTGTCTCGTTTCATGGAAGGAAGTCTCAATCGTCGCCATTGGTGACGAAATCTGTAAAAACGCTGCCTGTCTGCTCTCGTCTGAGAATGTAAGTATAATTCTGCGGAATATAGATTCTACGCTTTACGTGTTACCTTTCACTTATCCAAAAAGTCATTTTCCGCTTTCCCATCCCATCATATCAATTGATTATCGAATTGGCCGTCTGCTTGCAGAATTGCTTAGTGGCGGTTAGACGCCTTTGAACTAACAGTAAATATAAATTCATATTACACGGCCGTAGTAACCTTGAGAGATGAATATTAGTATTATTTATATCTGCAAGATTAAAGTGTACGTAATTAAAAGTATTCTTCTGTTCAGTGAGAGAAAACGAGAGCATTGCATATTAACTTTCCAACCATTACGTAAAAGTTATTAATATCAAATGCAAATTAGTGAGCGTAAATGTTTATATCAGCCACTGCCAAACGCATGTTCAAAATAGCCGGGACACAAAAATTGATATCATATGCACGTGTCCTCGCTTGTGTTTGGGAAAGGTTAATTAAAAAGCAACCATAGCCACACAATTTGTCATTTCTCTTCATAAGAAGCCAGTTAGCGCTCACGGTCGATTATTGCCCGATCGCAAGCGCAGCGAGTATCAAATCAGCAGCAATAACAATTTATATCGCGATCGCCAGAATTTGAAGCGAGCGCGAATTTCATTTCTACCAATGTGCTACACGCACACAAAATCAAATAAAAGGTGGACAGAGGCTGATATAAATGGCGCCCAACGTGGGGCATAATTAAATAAATAAGAGATTTATGCAATATAAATATGTATGCACATTTTTATTATGTGAAAATTAATGTTTAATCTTTCATGAAACTACGACTGAGAGAACAACTAGAAGATACTAGTAGCTATGCTGCGTAAATAGAAACCGCAGTTGTAAAAAAAAAAAAGAGAGTCAAGAACCAGGTAAGGCACTAGTGAATTTCATTGAGTATTCGCAGCAACATTAACAGTGCCAGGGTCTACCATAGTATTACCCATTATGTACATTTGTTTAAAATGGTCACAACAGCCAGTTTACATTGAAACAAAAGTTAAAGTAAACTGTGCACCACTAATAGAATCAGTGCCTACTATTAAGATTTACTCGTGCATATTTGCATTCATTTGTGTCTTTTGGGGGAAAAGTGATTGTGTTTTGTGAGTTCAATTTTTCATTGCCATGATGAACCGCATAAAGACAAGACAGCAACTTAGGAACGAATCAGGAGCGGTAGAAGTGCAGTGCAGGTGTGCAACCCAGACACGGTGACACCGGCTGTTACTTCAGAAGTTGCAGTGAGCTTACCGGATGTAGATCTACTAGGTGACTTCTTAAAGTTGGATAGTTGATTTTCACTGTTAAGCAAACACCAGAAGGAGAAGGATAAAGAACAAAAACAGTTACTGGCGCAAACTGCTAAACAGCAAAATGACACGTTGTCACAGTTAAGTAAGCAACAAGAGGATAGGCTGTCACTAATTGCTAAACAACAGAAAGAGTGGGATGGACACATTTAGGCAGTATGTTTCGCGTTTCTGTACAGCTCTGAGGTGAACAACACATTTATCATGCAGATCATTATCTGAACAGCCAAAACGTTACCGCGTGTTTGACCAGGGGCCCTGGTTAAACTAAGAGAAGTGCTTTTGTGTCCCAACATAGGTCGTTTCAGAGCCGCCATTAACGTTGCGTTCCTTCTAAAATTGTTTTGAAGGCCTGAGGCTTCCCAAAAACTCTGCAGGCCGAGGGACAACACCATTTCATGGCTCCCTCGACAGCACCCTGTCCACGGTGAACACCGACTCTCGTAAATTTTTTATGGCAGCCATTCCTGTTCACAAAGGGCATTCACGACACTGCCGCAACGCGTTGGTCGGGCTACCTGGACTTCCGTCACGGCCGTGCTGTGCCAAGACGTGCCTAACACGTACGTGCGGGTAGGCTGTTCTTCGTCTACTGGGCGAATGTCTCGTCTGCCTACCGATGCAAGAAGCTCTTGGGCCCTGCTTTCTGTCCCCAGTTAGTGCTATGAGATGTTCCTATCCCTAATAGCTGCACTTGGCTTTCAGTCCCCAAATAATCACTGCCACCATAAAGATCGTGCCTGCATTTACAACGTACACATTCCCATCAATGCCTGCTCATGCTGATAACTTCTCTTTTCTTCCTCAGTTGAGCTTTCGCTTTTATTGTCGCCTCTTGATTCTCGTACATATTGTATATTGCTCACCTCTCCCTATAGGTAACCCCTGTTTTCCTCAGAATTTCGGATATCTTGCGCCATTTTACATTATCGAATGCTTTCTCCAGGTCGGTAAATCCTATGAGCGTGTCTTGATTTTTCTTTAGTTTTACTTCCATTATAACCGCACAGTCAGAATAGCCTCTCTGGTGACTTTACATTTCATAATGCCAAACTGATTGTCATCTAACACATCCTCAATTTTCTTTTCCATTCTTGTGTATATTGCTCTTGTCAGCAACTTGGATGCATCTGCCGTTATGGTAACTGTGCGATAATCCTCACATTTGTCGGCTCTTACAATCTTCGTAATTGTATGGATTATGTTTTTCCAAAAGTCAGATGGTATGTTGCCAGACTCATACATTCTAGACACCAACGTGAATAGTCGTTTTGTTGTCACTTCCCCCACCGATTTAAACAATACAACCTAGTATGTCGACTGACGACGAGTGTTTATCAGAGACAAGGGTGTCGTTAGAAGTGCCCTAGGGAAACGCGACAGAACCGCTGTGATATCCTATACATGGTACATCAATGATCTGGCGGACAGGGTGGGCAGCAACCCCCCCTTGTTTGGTGATGACGCTGTGGTGTACTGTAATGTGTGACTGCAGGAGGATACGCGATGACTCAACAAAATTTGTAGGTGGCGTAATGAGTGGCAGATACCTCTTGAGGTACGAAAATGTAAGACAATGCGGCTGAGTAGGAAAAACAAACGCGTAATATTCGGATGCAGCATTAGTACTGTCCAGCTTGACACAGTCATACGTGGGCGTAATGTAGCCAAGCGACGCGAAACGGGACGAGCGTGTGAGGACCGTGGTAGGGAGGGCGAATGGTCGACTTTGGTTTATTTGGAGAATTTTAGGAAAGTGTGGTTCATATGTAAAGGCCGCTTATGTGACCTGTGCTTGAGTACTGCTCAGGTAACATTAAAGGAAGACATTGAAGCAATTCAGAGGCGTGCTGATACATTTGTTAGTGGTAAGTTCGAACAATACGTAAGAGTTACGGAGGCGTTTCTGGAACTCAGATGGGAAGAAGTGAGGTCGACGTCGCTCGACCACAGCAGCAGACCACGGGCACTGGGGGTCCTCCGGACGACTGCGTGGGCGTGCGCTGGACAATCAGGAGAATGGCTTTCCCCTCCTCCCCCCCCCCCCCCCACACCTTCACGTTGCTCTCCGAGGCCCGAACCTTATAGTTCACGCTCAACAGAAAATCAATAAATTCATCAAAAATGAAGTGACACAAGGATTGTTTCTGATTCGAACTGTTTATCAAAAGATATTAAATTTGTCGTAGCCCCAACACACAACAGCAAATTGCGAGTGACACATGTTGGCTGGATGGCTATTGAACTATGAACAAATGTTCAATTCACTACCGTGTTCCCGCTTAACAACAAGTAATACAGGTTCAAACTTCGACAAATATGCTCAAAGTCCAACACTGCCTATGTAAAATCAAAGTCCCCACGTCGACCTGAAATGATCCCAAGTCCAGCAACTGGTGGAATTTTCCAAGTCCAACAACTGCAGAAATATTATGTCCAGAGACTCCCAGATTTTTTTCCTATCTCCTCACCCTAGCAGAATTGCTCAGGAGTCCAACAGCGCGGCACTGACGCTACTCATCTCCCAGCACGTCTCGTCACACGTTCCGTGTATTACTCTTTACACTTTCTAGCAAAGGACCGCCCGAAGGTGTGTCCAGCGAGAGGCTGCCCGCCCTCAGAGCGCTCTCCCGTCGGCT
Organism: Schistocerca piceifrons; assembly: GCF_021461385.2. Lineage (NCBI taxonomy): Eukaryota > Metazoa > Arthropoda > Insecta > Orthoptera > Acrididae > Schistocerca > Schistocerca piceifrons. The sequence continues at coordinate 827,375,010 of NC_060141.1, forward strand.
CTTTATAGCCGTGGAGACGGTTTTTCCGACTCATGGAAACAACATTCGCCTTCGTAATTCAAAAGTATTTTTACACTACTGGCCATTAAAATTGCTACACCAAGAAGAAATGCAGATGATAAACGGGTATTCATTGGACAAATATATTATACTAGAACGTCCGCACCCGATAACTGAGTGGTCAGCGCGACAGAATGTCAATCCTAAGGGCCCGGGTTCGATTCCCAGCTGGGTTGGAGATTTTCTCCGCTGATGGACTGGGTGTTGTGTTGTCCTAATCATCATCATTCCATCCCCATCGACGCGCAGGTCGCCGAAGTGGCGTCAACTTGAAAGACCTGCACCTGGCGAACGGTCTACCCGACGGGAGGTCCTACCCACACGACATTTCATCTCATTTCATTATACTAGAACTGACATGTGATTACATTTTCACGCAATTTGGGTGCATAGATCCTGAGAAATCAGTACCCAGAACAACAACCTCTGGCCGTAATAACGGGCTTGATACGTATGGGCATTGAGTGAAACAGAGCTTGGATGGCGTGTACATGTACAGCTACCCATGCAGTTTCAACACGATACCACAGTTCATCAAGAGTAGTCACTGGCGTATTGTGACGAGCCAGTTGCTCGGCCACCATTGACCAGACGTTTCCAATTGGTGAGAGATCTGGAGAATGTGCTCGCCAGGGCAGCAGTTGAACATTTTCTGTATCCGGAAAGGCCCGTACAGGACCTGCAACATGTGGTCGTGCATTAGACTGCTGAAATGTAGGGTTTTGCAGGGATCGAATGAAGGGTAGAGCCACGGGTCGTAACACATCTGGAATGCAACGTCCACTGTTCAAAGTGCCGTCAATGCGAAAAAGAAGTGACCGAGACGTGTAACCAATGGCACCCCATACCATCACGCCGGGTGATACGCCAGTATGGCGATGACGAATACACGCTTCCAATGTGCGTTCACCGCGATGTCGCCAAACACGGATGCGACCATCATGATGCTGTAAACAGAACCTGCATTCATCCGAAAAAAATGACGTTTTGCCATTCGTGCTTCCAGGTTCGTCGTTGAGTACACCATCGCAGGCGCTCCTGTCTGTGATGCAGCGTCAAGGGTAACCGCAGCCACGGTCTCCGAGCTGATAGTCCATGCTGCTGCAAACGTCGTCGAACTGTTCGTGCAGATGGTTGTTGTCTTGCAAACGTCCCCATCTGTTGACTCAGGGATCGAGACGTGGCTGAACGATCCGTTACAGCCATGCGGATAAGATGCCTGTCATCTAGACTGCTAGTGACACGATGCCGTTGGGATCCAGCACGGCGTTCCGTATTACCCTCCTGAACCCACCGATTCCATTTTCTGGTAACAGTCATTGGATCTCGACCAACGCGAGCAGCAATGTCGGGATACGATAAACCGCAATCGTGATAGGCTACAATCCGACCTTTATCAAAGTCGGAAACGTGATGGTACGCATTTCTCCTCCTTACACGAGGCATCGCAACAACGTTTCACCAAGCAACGCCGGTCAACTGCTGCTTGTGTATGAGAAATCGGTTGGAAACTTTCCTCATGTCAGCACGTTGTACGTGTCGCCACCGGCGCCAACCTTGTGTGAATGCTCTGTAAAGCTAATCATTTGCATATGACATAATCCTCTTCCTGTCGGTTAAATTTCGCGTCTGTAGTACGTCATCTTCGTGGTGTAGCAGTTTTAATTGCCAGTAGTGTAGTTTAAATGTGCCGTCATCTTTATCATCGGAACTTTCTCCTCGGACTCATTCTCCAAAAACTTTCTGTTTAGCAGAATCCTTCTCGTATTTGGCTCCACTTTTGTCTTCTTAATTTATTTATTTATTTATTCTTTTTTTGTGGCTCCTTAAATTCAGTGTTGGCCTTTTTGATTTGTTTTTCTTCAAAGTTCCTTTTCTTCATTAAAAGTTCTTCTTATGAGGATGTGCTGAAAAGCAATGCTTCCGGATTTTTTACGTGAATACTCGTAAAGGTTTTTAAATTCAAACAAACTTTATTAACATACTGCACCTTTAGTCTTCGTGTCTAAATATTTCCAGCCACCTGTCGCTAGAGGACTCCGAATTGCAGCGTGTAACGTGGCAGTGGGTGTAACGTGCCTGTGTCGGCGCGTGAGAAACGGTTTTCGAGTTCAGGGAGTTGGTCCACCCTCTCCTTCGGCATGGCAGTGCTACACCACACAATAGTGCCGTGACACCTGCTGTAGTCCTATACCTTGTGTTTCCTGTCATCAGTTATCCTCCGTACAGTCCCTACTTGGCCCCATTCGATTTTTGTTTGTTTCCAAAACTTAAAGAATGCCTTCGAGAACTTGTGTTTGATAGTGACGCCGCGGTGCAAGCAGAGGTGAGGTTGTGGCTCCGTCAGCCAAGTCAAACACTCTACAGTGAAGGTGTCGAGAAACAGGTCTCTCTTTGGGAGCAATGTGTTCGTCGCCACGGCGACTGCGTCGTAAATTAATATGTACAAGTGAATAATGTTAATAACGTTTATTTTATTTAAAATGCTGTCACAGTTTTTACATAAGAAATTCGTAGTCGTTACTTATCAACACGCCCTCATATTTTTTTTTTTCCTTCAGCCGTGGCAGCTTTATAATGACTTGTGGTGATTATAGCTGTTTTCCTTTTGTATGATTAGTTCCTCTTTGTTTCAAATTCTGTGCCTGATGAAGAGACTCTATACTTTTTGGACTTATGTGGAACTTTCCCGTGGATTTTTTTCTGAGGTGGGCGCTGATGGCAACTTGTTCGCGAAAATTACTTGTCAGATGAACCTTGAAAAGGACTTTGCTCAGTGGTTACACGCCGAGGGGAGCTTTTTCATGAAGAATGTGAAGAAGGTCCGACTTTCAAGAGAACGAATCTGTTTCGTGCTGAAAGGTGCAGTAACTAGAGGAAGGCACTGGAACCATTGCTCGAACAAGGCACCACATTTCCTTCAGAATCCAAAACAGTGCCAGTCAGCAGTCTTCGCCAGTAAACACGTGTCACTTTAGGGGAAGAATTCCACACTTCTGTCATCCCTCCCCCTAAGATTACACTTACTTTAGACTGTATAGCATGAGGGGCGACCAAAAAGATTCCTTTTGAGGACGTTGCTGCAGCGTGTACGCAGTCCAACGCTACTCCGATGCGGCTGTGTAAGCAACGAAGTGCGAGTAGAGGGCTGGCTAGTGTGGCCTTCGAACGGAAACTTTTGGTCGCCGGTTATACTTCTTGTTGGATTGTTGGAAGGAACTTCAAGTACTGTGCAGAAGGCTTTAGAAGATGCCGCTAATATGGACGGAGTGGCGGTCTAAGATCAGTACACCGTTTTTTATCGGATTTCCTATTAAGTGTAATGTAGCAGAAGAGATATTGTTTTAAATAATGTGTAATAATTACTTAAAATTGTTTCAATCGGACAGAATGGCGGATGACAGCTTTTTATATAAACCGACTAGGGAGTCAACCCGCAGTACTACGCGTGATGTACAGAATTAACCAACTGTGAATGAGGAAAGCAGATTAAAAATGAGCAGCTGGGAGAAGTTCCTAAACGTCGGGTAGTTTCAGCGATAATGATTGCAGCAGAAGAAATGGATTAAAATTTGTGCTGCAGCTGGGACTCGAACCCGGGTTTTCTTGCTTGCTAGGCAGAAATGCTAACCTTTTTTTTCCCCCTTTTGTTCGGTGTTGTTCTTTGCGTTTGGTCTGGGCGGACGTCACAAGACATCCGTTCAGGTTGATCGTTGATTCCTTTACCCAGTTTTTTTTATTCCAGAGTGCGAGCAGCCCTCCGACCGAACAACCGTGCTACCGTGCCGGCGGCCATTACACCGTAACACCACTGTGACTGGCAGCGCTGCACCAACTGTCCAAGTTGAGTGCCCTCCCCTCAATTCGCATCTTCTGTTTATTTTCCCCTACATTGTCACTACTGCCAGGACTCTCCGGCATTGGACAGCATCCCACCGTTGAACGTAATGGTAAACTCCTGTACCGTAGATTATATTATATATCTTATAATTATATTTTTCCCTGAGACATTTTATATGCGATAATGATTGAAGATCTATAAGATCATCTATGGTACAGGACTTTCCCATTACGTCCAACGCTGGGGTGCTATTCCAATACTGGAGAGCCCTGGCAACAGTGATAATGTAAGGAAAATATGCAGAAGATATGAATTGAAGTTTGTGTTGGGGAGGGAACTGAACTTTCGTAGTTCGTGCAGCAACGTTAAACTTAGTGCTGTGGTTGTTTAATGGTTCAAATGGCTCTGAGCACAATGAGACTTAACTTGTAAGGTCATCAGTCCCCTAGAACTTAGAACAACTTAAACCTAACTAACCTAAGGACATCACACACATCCATGCCCGAGGCAGGATTCGAACCTGCGACGGTAGCAGCAGCGCCGTTCCAGACTGTAGCGCCTAGAACCGCTCGGCCACATCGGCCGGCGGTAGTTTAATGGTTAGCAACATTAAACATAGTGCTGTGGTGGTTTAATCGTATGTGGTGCCTTGTTGCCGGCACGGTAGCTCAGCTTGTTCGGTCAGAGGACTGCTCGCCCTCTGTAATAAAAAAAACTCGGTAAAGGAATCAACGATCAACCTGAGCGGATGTCTTGTGACGTCCGCCCAGACCAAACGCAACGAACAACACCGAACAAAATGGAAAAAATATCGTTAGCATTTCTGCCTAGCAAGCAAGAAGGTTCGGGTCCTGCCTCCATCACAAATTTTAATTCATTCATTCTGCTTATCGCTGAAACTATTGCGTAAAAAATCATTTTGCGTTATTTATAGCTTTATCTGGCAGCTTCATGAAGACACGCTCATAATTTCGTTAATGACCATAGTTATTGTCATATTTCCATTTAAATAAGACACTACCGGAAATTCGAAAAAGTTCGCAATAAAAAATAGGGGTCACAATGATTTTTCTTTTGGTGCATTTCACATAATATGTTGCTGCATATGAAATTTAGCTAACGTATTGAATTTTTGTTTAGACTTTGGTTGAGGTCTCTCTCTGTCACCAATCTGGAGAAAATTTATCTGATGTAGCTCACTCATTCGCGATCGCACCTGCCAGCGGTAAAGCTAGAATGAAATATCCTCAACACTCGTCATATTTCATAAACGGTTCGAAATGTCGAATTGAGACTTTGGCAAATAATAAGACGAAAAGAGGAGAGTATTTTGTCATCTGGTTATTATGTAAAACTTCATTATTTATCACGTTATTCTGCTAACTGCGAATTTTTCGTTGAAAGAATGTCATTTGCAGTGGTCACCATCAGCTGGTGACACGAAAACACTGTGGATTTTGGAACATCATAAGTGAACACGTTACACGTTAAGTTTTGCACCCAGGATGTGCTTTTTCATAAGCTATTGACCTTACTTTTCCTCTGTTCCTCCCTTAATAAATTTAATAAACCACTGTTTCAGAAATCTCTCGCAACTGTGTCCACACAATGTGTTAGTGGGGTGACATTGTGTAAACTCCACTGCGTTTTGGCAAAAGGAGCAAATTTAAAATGGCAATGAGGGAAATGTAGGTTTTACTCAAAATTCAGCACTCATGACGCTTCTCTGATAATTATGAATCGTTAACATGGCAGGTGAAAATAAATCGCGGCTGTTTTTTTTTTCCATTTTCTGCAGAGTTTGTAATGTCCCCACAGCAAATACCCTCTACCACGCACCAATTAATCATTTTCAATCAAACTATCGACATTCATTTACTTTGGAAAAGTGATTTTCTCGTAATATATGCGGCAACAGCATGTCGACGCCAAAGCATTTTCTAGTGCATTTATTCTTTGAAATAACAGATGCATATATGCATTCTCCATGGTTGTTAGAGGGGTAACTAGGACAGCTTCTGGAGTATCTGTTGAGGGATTTACGTGTTTCTGAGAGATACATATTCTGCTTTTCTTCTCGCTAAAGCGAGCCAATTAACATTTGTGCCGCTAGCCGTTTGTTTTGAAGAGAAAGAGATTGTAAAAGGAAAATAATTAAGGCGTGGAATCACCGGAGGTCTGGACATGTAATGGATTTAATACACGATTTCCTCCATAAATAAGGTTTGTGACTTTTTTGTTCTGGAGTGAATGAACGAATGAGTTTTTTCTGAATCATTTGTCGATCACGTTGGCCCTGTAACTAGTGGGGAAGTTTCAGCTGTGTCGGAGAGAGCCTGGAATAGCTGAGTCTGTGTTAAATCGTCCAAAAAGGCTTAGTACACATCTGGAATTCGCAATCTTTCGTAAAAGATTCAAATGGTTCAAATGGCTCTGAGCACTATGGGACTCAACATCTTAGGTCATAAGTCCCCCAGAACTTAGAACTACTTAAACCTAACTAACCTAAGGACATCACACACACCCATGCCCGAGACAGGATTCGAACCTGCGACCGTAGCAGTCACGCGGTTCCGGACTGCAGCGCCAGAACCGCACGGCCACCGCGGCCGGCTTCGTAAAAGGAACAAATTGTCCAAACAATTGATTCTCCCGACTGACTGCAGTGTTTAACAGTAATGATAAATGTAAACATCTCTTACAGCAAGCCAGCTGCTGATTACCAAGATGAAGAACTCCACCAAAGATTCTATTTGGTTGATTCTTTTTATCACTATATCACGTAATGAAATCTTATATTAAAAACTATATATAGATAAAGGAGAGAAAGAGAGAGAGCAAATGAAAATAGGGATAATACTAACAATCCTCCATTAGTCTAATTTTTTGCTTGTCTTATCACGGATCAGCCAAGAACTGGGAGGGCCTTACTTTACTGTATAGACTTATGTGTGAAGGTGAAGGGATCTTAAAGACAACAGATACACGTCTATAGAGACAAGACATTACACAGAGATAGCGGCTAGCTGCATTGATCATCTATTCTTAGATTAAAGAGACGGCAACTTATTATCCGAACATTAAAATGTTAAAAGTTCTTTATAGATACTAACCAAAAGCACAGGTAACAATAGGTGTTTTTGAGCAGTCACCGTGCAAGTGTGGGGGTAGAGGGGCTCCACTTAATATTTACAAGAAATGTGACTGCAGGCTTCAGTGTAGAATGGCTTTCGCCTCCAGCACTCAGCAGGGCACGCGCGCAACCCCCACTACTACCGCTCTCCGACTGCACGCCTGCCGGCCACGTTATTCTGCACGCACCCTCTTCAAGCGATTAGCGGGAGACCTGACAACGACCGACAGGGCAGTGTGCCGACGGTATGTCCCTCCATACCGCATCCAATGACGCCATTGGCAAAGGATGACATGGTGGTCGATCCGGCTCCAGTGGCTCGTCTAGGACCTGAACGCGGAACTTGGCCCACCTGTATCACGTTATGAAACGATCGCTTTAGACCGCAAATAAGCTACTGCGTATTATTTCTGCATTTTCAGTCAGTGTAATAAGATTCAAAGCTACTGTCATACTAACGACGTCTCCGCGACGGGTTACGAGCCCACATGTTAAGCTACTTAGCGGCAAATTTCGGCCATTTCTGATGAACTCCACGAACTGTAACCCGATTCGAATCACACGGACAAGTCTGCTCGCTCGTGAAGACCGCAGGTTGGACAGTGTGAGCAGAAGAGGCGTGTCCGATGTTTTTACCTGGCAGTTGACTACACTTTGGCTACAGTATTTTAACAGACTACCCCCCACTGCGAATTTTGCAGCGTTTATTTGGCGCGATGCCGCGAGCCCATTGTACGGGAGACAATGGCTGCGCGTTGTTCAGCGGTGGGAGGGCCGCCCGGGAACACGGCCCGTCCACAGGGCAGCGGGGCCAGCCGCCCTCGCTCACATGGTACGCGCAAAATAAACGCTTTAAAACAAAGGAGAGAGAGGCAGACCTTACCCAACAGTTAGCGCATAATAAAGGTTTTGATACAATAACATTACACGCGTCCGGCCCACAAAGCAGAAGGCAAGAAAACAACCAGCAGTGCTGGCCCAGTTTAGTTCAAAAATGGCTCTGAGCACTATGGGACTTAACTTCTGAGGTCATCAGTCCCCTAGAACTTAGAACTACTTAAACCTAACTAACCTAAGGACATCACACGCATCCATGCCCGAGGCGGGATTCGAACCTGCGACCGTAGCAGTCACGCGGTTTCGGACCGAGCGCCTAGAACCGCGAGACCACCGCGGCCGGCGTACATGACGAGAGGAGGACGCACCAGTTTAACGTGAGCCGGAGAGCGTTGCGCTGTCAGGGCAAATAAGGTAAGAGCAGAATGGGGCTTTGAGAGGACCTCAGTGACTTGGAACGTGCGCTAGTCACTGGATGTCGCCTGAGTGACAGACTCAGCGGCCCAAGTCGGCTCCTGATGATGTGATTGTGAGGGGCCAGCCAGAGGAACAACACTACTGCTAATCCGAGACCACACACGCCTCAAGTAGTGAAGGGCAGAAACCTTCGAGCTACGCCAAGTTTCGTTGTGAAAAATAGTACGATATCAGTGAAACGAGTCACTCGCGACTTCGACAGTGCTACATCGCCATCTGTGTACACACAAATGGATACTCTGCAAATCACACATAATCGTCTGGCAGGTGGAAGGCAAGTCGTCTTGTCTGTGGGTCCGTTGACTGTCTCTTGGTTGGGTTGCCGGCGGATTGGATATGGTTGGGCCGACTACCTGTCTCCCCTCAGCGAACGTTAATATTTCAAGTGCAGACCGACCCCCAGAAACTTCTGAGCGCCGCTGGCTGTACTGCCTTTTCTTATTGGTGTTTGATTGTGTATGTTAATGGCTCATAGCCGATGGTTTGAATTTGTATGCTCTTAGTTGGGTTTTAAATAATGGGCCTTCAGCGGTTTTAAAATTGAAAGTTCCTTACTTGTCAAGTCTTGCACTTTTTAGTCCTTCAGCCTCATTTACATTTTTTTTTTTTTTTTTTTTTGTAAAGCTTTGGGCCTTCTGCCTTTCAAAATTTATTGAAGTTGTGTTTTGAAATCATGGGCCTTCACCCGTTTTGAAATTAAAATTTCTTACTTGTCAAGTCTTAGATTGTTTGGGCATTCAGCCTCATTTGAAATATTATTTAAGGATAAAACCTTGCGCTTTCTGTCTTTTGAAAATTTGTTGTAGTTGTGTTTTAAATCATGGGCCTTCAGCCGTTTTAAAAATTGAAGGGGTTGTGCCCTTAAGCCATAAGAGTGTGTGACATATTCAGTCGATAGTTAAACTCGGAAATTTGCGCTGCAATAGTTGGGCAACTAAATAAAGTTATATGTGTTCGAGTGTAACTGACTGCCGCTCATTTTTGGCCCCTTTCCACAATTCCAACTATCTGTTCTGTCCTGAGGTTTTAACTAGGCGTTTCAACAGAGCTGCACCCATCGTTTCAGCATATGCAACACATTTTTGATTAACGACAGGTTTGATTATCCTGTGAGCCAGGGCAAAGGGCTTACATCCTGTGGTACCAGGAAGGCACGTGTATTCGTGCAGCAACTTGTGGTTGTTAATTGTCTTGCTGAAAAATGGCATTTGGGGTGTTATGCAGAAACGGTATGGCTACGTTCACAGGATGTCATTCACGTAGGTCATACGGGTCTCAGTGCCCTGGAAAAGCACCAACTGTGATTTATCGGTTCTATCCAATAGCACTCCACACCATAAGGCCTCGATCTGGTGCTGTATGTCTTGTGTGAATGCAGTCACTGTGATGCCGCTCACCCTGTCTGCGGCGAACCAAAATGCGGCCACCAATCTCAAACACACAGAACCTGTATTCGTCCGATAACACTATGTGATGCCATTCCTGTCCCCAGTGACGTCGTTCCATACACCACTGACGTCTAGCGTGTTTCTGTACATTCGTCAAAGGTAGGCGGAGAAGTGGACGACGCGCACTTAACCCATGCCCTAATAAACGGCGACAGACTGTCACACCTAATAACGTACGATGTGTTACACTGTTTCACTGCTGCCCCAGAACTGAGGAGGACTCAGGTCTGTCCTGCCGTGCCATTCAGATGACGCGTCGATCTTCTCGGGCAGTGGTCTGGGTGGTGCGACCTGAGCCACCTCGTCGTGTTCTACGGCCTTCCGTAAACTATTCTGCACGCACACGCTGCACTCCGTCCACATGCGCAGCAGTTTCGCCGATGGATACATCACATTCTCTCATGCCAATAATGCGCCACAGAACTCACTGATTTGACGGTGCAGTTCACGCATACATCTGCGAGGCATCCTGCACGTCTGCTCAACTCACACTGATCCATCATCTTTGGTTTACGGCTACAACAAGAGCCGCGGGCACACTTTACCGGTAGATGGTGTTGCACCACCATATCATTGTTCACCTAGAATCTGCGGGGCCGATACGATTCAAATGCTAATCGTTTCTGCAGAATATGTACATGTCCCGTGAATATGAACGTCCTATCTCCAGTCGTCAAAGTTTTCTGTATCTTCCGAACACGAGCGGATGTTCCAAAATCCTGCTGTACATCGACGTCAGTGATATGGACCTGTAATTTAGTGGACTGCTTTTCTTGAGTATTGGTGTGTCCTGTGCAACTTTCCAAACACTGGTTACGGATCTTTCGCCGACCCAGTGGCTGTATATGATTGTTAAGAATGGAGCCATTGTACCAGCATACTCTGAAAGAAACCTAATTGGTATAAAGTCTGGACCGGAAGACTTGCTTTTGTTAAGTAATTTAAGTTGCTTCATTACTCCGAGGATATCTACTTGTAAGTGGATAATGATGTTAGCAGCTCTTCTTGATTCGAATTCTGGAATATTTACTTCCTCTTCCGTGGCGAAGGAATTTCGGAAGGCTGTGTTTAGTAATTCTCCTTTAGCAGTACTGTAATCGATAGCATTTCCATTGCTATCGCACAAAGAAGGCATTGATTGTCTTGCCGCTAGCATACTTTACATACTACCAGAATCTCTATTTTCTGTCAGGTTTCCAGATGTGATTTCGTTGTGGAAACTATTATAAGTATCTCACACTGAAGTCCGCTCTAAATTTGGAGCTTCTGTAAAAGATCGCCAATCTTCGGGATTCTGCTTCTGTTTCTGCAATAGTGTTCTGACCCGTTTTTTTGTACCAAGATGGATCAGCTACGTCGTTTGTTTATGTAAGGTGTCGGGCAAATCCAACACCTTCCATGAAAACCCTGACATGATAAGCAAATCCAGTAGTATGTCACATAGCTCCGAATAAATCTTGACATTAAATTAACCAAAGTAATACGAGTAACGAGTGAGCAAATGGAATACCACAGACTAACACAAGAATGCCTAAATGCATGTCATACCTTACCACCGTGAGACAGACGCAGTTCCGAGGGGAGAAGCGAGAACAGAAGCCGAGAGCAGAACCGTGTTAAGCTGGAAGGCCCTACGATAAGGGACGGACACCCACGTCGCCAGCTAACCGATAGGACCGCCCCCCAGCCCATGTTATAAGCTAGAGCCCTCCAGAAGAACAGCATAGATCTTACGATAACACTAAAAGGACCACACCAGCTGCAAGTTTTAGCGTGAGACTTTTTCGCGTCTCTGTCACGTTGCAAACTTTAAAAACATTGCCCCACGACGAAAAGTATAACGTTCCTCATTGGATAGAATTTTTGTAGGCGGAGCTTAAGGTTAACATTGAGACCCTGATTGGTCAGATGAAAACACAGCCAGATAGTTTTTTTTAACCAACTTCGGTAAATTGTAGTAAGGAAAAGTTAGGAGAGTTGCTTCGGAGACGGCGAGGTGAGCGGAGCTGTGCTGCCCGCCGCCCCCTGATGAACACCGACAAGGTAATGAACGCACGCGATGCCGCATATCAGCACATAAAGCTTCAATCAGAACTGCAGAAGTCTCATCTGTTACACCCCCTTTTTGCGTAATACTAGTGTCGATCGTCAATTAAAGCTCAAGGTGTTCACATTTGCCACTTGAAGTAAAAATCTGAAACGCGATGATTTTTCTGTTATATAGTTATTGAGAAGCCACATCAGCCACTGTAATTTACGACACGTTAGATAAGTAATTAAAGATAATTGAGGGTCACTGTAGACCATTTTGATAGTTTTCTCCCTTGTGAAACTTAATTTAAACCTAGATTATAGATGTGATATGGCATAGGTCATCCTTCGATCCATTGTAGAACTTGGAAACCCATTCAGGGAATATTCGTTCACACTTTTGTTGAACGCAGTTGGTTTTTACCATCCTTTTATCAATAGTGCAATTTATAAACAATGTTTTGTGAGTAGAATAAAATTTCCAATGGTAAACTTAACTGCATTTTCGACGTTATTTTACCAGCTAACTAAAAATAGGAAAGCCTTGAACCCCTTCCACTAAATTTAGTTAGTATTAAAATTCTTTTACAGGGAGTGCAGTGTAGCTGATGCTGAAATCATTAAGTATTTTATTATATCATCGCTAGTCTCACTGAACTCTTCTGAACTCTACATGTCATGTGTGGTCTGGCGTCTCCTTACCAGCAACAGGTCCCAGGTTCAAACTAGTCAATTCCCTAAAAAACACGCTCAGAGCGTCGTTGCGCGAAAGTGGTATGCAGACACGATATAGAACAAACAGAAACCACGCAGAATGTTAGAAAATGGCGACCCTGCCAGGATGGTAAAATACCATGATTGAAGGTCGACCACATGCCTTACTAGGTCAGAAAAATATCCTGTTAAAAAATTTTCGTAATAAATTTTTTTTTCAAAGGCATACATAGTCGAAAACAGTAGCTGCAGCGATAGATAGTAAGAAAGTATTCAATAGAAAGTGAGGCATTCTAGCAGAGACAATAGCATAATTAAGTTATGAAATTTAAAAATTGTTAGAATTAAGTTTTCTCCTCAATGCAAGCGCACAGGTGGCGGATATATCGTTGACAAGTTAGTTCTGACCCAACAAGTAAGTGAATGGATTGTCGGTCTTGGGTATAATAAGTGTCAAGTCCTGTGAACAAAAAGTTTATGAAATGCGTGAGAACGTATGAGCGCATGTTGACTCGAAGTAGGGCGCGTGAATTGCTTTTATCTAGGCGCGCAGTCCGGAACCGCGGGACTGCTTCGGTCGCAGGTTCGAATCCTGCCTCGGCCATGGATGTGTGTGATGTCCTTAGGTTAGTACAAGTAATCAGAGCTCTCTCACCACAGAGTACAAGGAATGCGAGCAGAAACGTGTCACAGCACAGTTCAATGCAATCGGTTGCGAACCAACACTTGGCCGAAAACACAGAGCGTAGGCCGTCGGAAGAAAACGTAATAGTACCCACCAATCTGGCAGAATTATTACAACAAATTACGGAAAACATGACAAGGCAAAATAAAGACATAGCGAACCAAATTCAAATTCAGAATGCAGAAACCACTAGACAAATGCGTGAGATTAAATAACAAAACAAAAAAATTCAGTTACACCTAAGTCATATTGAAGACGAGGCAAAAGAATCTCGAGAAGTGATAGGAAACTTAATAACAGGTCACAATCAATTGAGAACAGACATTGACAAGGTACAAGCGGACGTACAAACATTGCGTAATGACATTCAGGACGAGATCAAAACATTACGTAACAACACGCAGGGACAAGTCAAGAAACTAGAGAAACAGATAAACGTAATTACTAGACAAGCAGCAGGTACAGCGCGTGAAGTTGTTGAAAACAGTGTGTTACACAAACGTATCACAAAAGCAGCGCTGAAAAGATATGGTAACCGCATAGTCAAAATAGAAGCGCAAACGAAGTGACGATTTCAGAAATTGCGAACAGAGTTCTTGCAAACTATTGAAGAGCGTAGTGAACAGGATCGAACAAGCACTGAGTCTGCAACCACATCCGTATCTGTAACAGCAACGGAAAAACAAGCAATTAACGAAGATATTACGCATTTGCGATTCCGATCACAGGCGGAAAGCAGCATACGTGAAATCAGACAGCCTGCACCGCAACAAACACGTTTCGAAATTCTTGATGAACAAATGTCATCACAAACACATGCGGAACCACAAATGTATGTTTCAAGACAGTTTGGATCGTGCAATGAGGCAGCAAGGTTAGCCAGACAAGATACCGAACCAATACCTGAGAATGGAAAGCCAGGTCGCGAAGAGTACAGTGCAATGCATTCAGCTACACGTTCACAACCGATGGAAGAAAATTATTGCGTACTACTCCAATGATACTACGCAAGGGTAGGCGAAAGTTACAGTGGACAATATCCAATGGATCTACCACAACCGGAAAGAACGATCAGAAACAAAAGTGGCGAAGAATCGCGAATTTCATATGGAACTATGACGAAGTACGACAACGATCATTTCCTCAGTCAGAAAATTTCAACACTTTCGAGAAGGAAACTCATTACAACCACGAACTTTTATTGATCAATTCCGAGTAGGATTACCAGAACACTGGACGCTAGCACAGAAATTAGACTTTATATGTGCACACATGTCAGGAACAGTCGCAGAAGCCATGCAAAATGTTGCAGCGACATGCCGATCGTACGAAGATTTCAGAGAGAAGTTTCTCTCACGATATTGGTCCAGCGAAGCACAGAACAGAGTGAAGTACGGATTATTACAGAACCCATATTTTGAAAATTCAGGAAAGAAGAGTCCCGTGAAATTTTTCGAATTAATGGCAAAGAAAAATCAATGCTTAGATGTACCATACAGTGACGGAGAGTTGATTAAATTATGCGCGATGAAGTTACCATTGCCATACCAGCAATCATTAGTAGGTCGCGGAGGTAATGACGTCGAAGCATTTAAAGGTATTCTAAGCGAACTAGAGTTCATATTCTCGGAAGATGACGCAAGAAAAAGACGAAGCGCACGTGAAAACGAAAACGAAAAGCAGTGGAATCCACAAGACACAGTACGAAGAAACAATAATTACGAACCATGTGATAACTTCGCACCAAGAAACGACAATAGATTTCAACAAAGAACCTTTTATTGATTTAGAAGAGAATATGGCAATAACTATAATTCACCCAGGAACGGCAACAACTATTACAGAGGGAATAACGACAACCGGAACGGGTACTGGAGAACCAATAGACCGACAAATTATCAACAAAGAAACCACTATCAACAAGCTGAACAAGAAAAGAGAATACAGATAAAAGAGGTGGAGGTAAGACCACCAAACCCCGATAAACGTTCGAATTGACAGCTAAGCGCCCATGCCAAAGAGAATGACACACCGACCCTGGACAATTGCAGCACCTTGAACAGAGAAGTAAAAATCTTATCACGAGAAGAGAAGAAGGAAGAAACAAATCCGCAGGGACCAGATGAAAACGAAGACAAGAAAATAACAATATCGTGTTGGGACGAAATTAATTGGGAGAATACTGACGAAGAAGATGAATTACCAGAGGCATGCACAACGAATGTAGGAGGAAAGGACGAAGTAATGAGTATTGCAGAGCTAGTTGAGATGGAAACCAGGGAAAGCGAATTCAATGAGGATAATGCGCAGTCGACAGAAGTTGAAAGTAAGTTACGAGTGGGCACACAACCCAACGTATATAATGAAGGAAGTTATGAAGCGATAATTAGAGCATTTAGATGCGATTATGTGGAAGTAGAAACGAAGAAGGAGAAGGTAGACGAGGATGAGGGAAAAGTAGAGGATGTTGAAGAAAGCGTAAATGAAGGAAGAAACAGAGAAGAGGAAATAAAAGAGAGAGAAGTAGCAGTCGAAGCTTATCCTACAGAAAGTTCGAATTCACAAGGGAAATTCCTAAAAAGACTGCTGTATGATTCAGTGGAGGATTCGTTGATGCAAGAGGAAGAAGAACAGACTCAACCCTTTCAAATTCAACCAGTTGTGAAGGTCGTGGTAAAGCACATCCCAGTCAATATTGTAATTGATAGCGGAAGTGAACTGACTGCGATCTCAGAAAATTTATTCATGCAGTGTAATGCCAATGAGGAATTGCCAGTTCTGAAAATACGTAAGATTAAAGTAAGAGGTCCTATTAGAAACAATGCTGCGGAAGTTACGAGACAAACAAGGTTAACTCTTTCGTGTCAAGGTCAAAAGATCGAAGCCAACTTCGTGATTATACCTAAACTAACTGTAGATTTGATTATAGGTGCAGATTTTTTAAATGAGAGACGAGCGATAATAGATATGGGGAAAGGTAGCGTAACATTCGGGAATGTCACACTTCTCTTTGAGCAAAAGCTAAAATTAGAAGAAACACCAGTTATAAACCAACAATTAAGAATGACGCGAGATAAAGAGGATGAAGAATTAGAATGGTATGCACAAAAAGGGGAATCGCCTCAACTCATGTTAGAAGTCCATAAAGAAATCGACGAAAAATTACAAGAAGTTCAAGGTATTTCGGAACACAGTAAAAGAGAATTAGAGGGTATTTTACGAGATAAAGCAGAGGTATTTTTACCTAAGACTGGCAGTATTAAACACTTTCAGTACAAGTTTGAAGTAAAACAGCACAAACCATTTAGAGAGCCACCCTATACAATCCCATTAAGCTACAGGAATAATGTATTCCAGGAGATATCTAAAATGTTAGATGACGATATTATTGAACCAGCTACCTCCACATATAACATCCCGCTCCATATTGTACAAAAACGAGATGGGAGCATCAGGTTAGTGCTTGATTCCAGACAGATCAACACAATCATGAACACTGAGACAGATCGCCCAGAAAAATTAGAGGAATTGATACAAAACTTCCACGGTGCTAAGATATTTTCATCAATTGATTTACGGAGTAGTTTCTGGCAAATAGAATTGGCCCTAGAATGTAGAAAATTTACAGAATTTATCG
The DNA here is from genome assembly GCF_021461385.2 of Schistocerca piceifrons. NCBI lineage: Eukaryota > Metazoa > Arthropoda > Insecta > Orthoptera > Acrididae > Schistocerca > Schistocerca piceifrons. Next base: position 827,391,873 of record NC_060141.1, read on the forward strand.
TATTCGGTAGATGTTACCAGTTTAAACGATTGCCATTTGGTTTAAACGTATCATCAGCATCGTTTATTAGGGGATTTAATACTGTACTCAGTCCTGAAATTTTACAAAAAATTGCTTGTTATGTTGATGATGTGATTATCTACATCTAAATTTACATCCATACTCCGCAAGCCACCTGACGGTGTGTGGCGGAGGGTACCCTGAGTACCTCTATCGGTTCTCCCTTCTATTCCAGTCTCGTATTGTTCGTGGAAAGAAGGATTGTCGGTATGCTTCAGTGTGGGCTCTAATCCCTCTGATTTTATGCTCATGGTCTCTTCGCGAGATATACGTTGGAGGGAGCAATATACTGCTTGACTCCTCGGTGAAGGTATGTTCTAGAAACTTCAACAAAAGCCCGTACCGAGCTACTGAGCGTCTCTCCTGCAGAGTCTTCCACTGGAGTTTATCTATCATCTCCGTAACGCTTTCGCGATTACTAAATGATCCTGTAACGAAGCGCGCTGCTCTCCGTTGGACTTTCTCTATCTCTTCTATCAACCCTATCTGGTACGGATCCCACACTGCCGAGCAGTATTCAACCAGTGGGCGAACAAGCGTACTGTAATCTACTTCCTTTGTTTTCGGATTGTATTTCCTTAGGATTCTTCCAACGAATCTCAGTCTGGCATCTGCTTTACCGACGATCAACTTTATATGATCATTTTATTTTAAATCACTCCTAATGCGTACTCCCAGATAATTTATGGAATTAACTGCTTCCAGTTGCTGGCCTGCTATTTCGTAGCTGAATGATAAGGGATCAATCTTTCTATGTATTCGCAGCACATTACACTTGTCTACATTGAGATTCAATTGCCATTCCCTGCACCATGCGTCAATTCGCTGCAGATCCTCCTGCATTTCAGTACAATTTTCCATTGTTACAACCTCTCGATACACCACAGCATCATCTGCGAAAAGCCTCAGTGAACTTCCGATGTCATCCAGAAGGTCATTTATGTATATTGTGAATAGCAACGGTCCTATGCCACTCCCTGTGGCACACCTGAAATCACTCTTACTTCGGAAGACTTCTCTCCATTGAGAATGACATGCTGCGTTCTGTTATCTAGGAACTCTTCAGTTCAATCACACAATTGATCTGATAGTCCATATGCTCTTACTTTGTTCATTAAACGACTGTGGGGAACTGTATCGAACGCCTTGCAGAACCCTCTTGGGAACATCACAACGACACATTAAATCAGTTTTTACAGATCATTAAAGAACATGGGGTCACATTAAATATAACAAAATTTAAATTTGGAAGGCGAGAGGTCAAATTTCTAGGACACATCATTTCAGAGAAAGGGGTAATGCCCGACCCAGAAAAACTAACAGCAATCAAAGAATTCTGTACTCCATATAATAAGAAAACTCTCAGAGGATTTCTAGCTCTCACCGGATTCTATAAAAAATTTATTTGGATCGACTCTCTCGCAACACCACGCCTATGTCCATTGACTGGAAAAATCACGCCATGGGTATGGGATCAACAAGCCAATGAAGAATTTTTAAAAGTGAAAAACGCACTAACAACAGCACCGATTTTAGCAAATCCTGATCCAACACAAAATTTTTGTATGGCCACTGATAGCGCGAAAACAGGTTTAGGAGTTGTTTTATTCCAAGAATACGAACAGGCAGGACTAAGATCATATAGAACAATTGCATCTGCCAGTCGGGTACTCACAAAAAGCGAGAAAAACTATTCAGTCACGGAGCTGGAAGCATTGGCCATTGTATGGGGCTTCCAACGTTTTCGATACTTCCTATTCGGAAGAAAAACAAAAGTATACACTGACCACAAAGCATTAGAATTTCTGTTATCCGCCAAACTAACTGATGGGAGGTTAGCCAGATGGATGTTAATACTACAAGAATTTGACTTCATTATTACACACATACCAGGACCAGCGAATGTGTTAGCAGATGCTTTATCACGATGTCCACAGGGTGCATCCAATAACATAGGTTTGGAAGCAGCAGAAGACCAGTTTACAATGTACTATATGAAACAAGTACCTTTCGAAAACTACATTATGACAGCATTGAAAAACACGCAAAGAACAGGACAAGGATCCCGAAATACTAGGAATCAAACACAAGTGGAGAAGTAAGGATTTTCCAGACATTCGACAGCACTATCTCGTAAAAAACAATGTTTTATTTTTTAGACGAAATGTTGCAACCAATGAATGGTTAATTTATATCCCAGATGAACTAATTAATAAGTACATATGGTATACACATTTAAGTAATGGCCACGTTGGACCAAAGAAATGGTTTTTAAAAATAAAACAAACAAGCCATTTTCCTAATATGGAAAGACGGATTAGAACAGTATTAGTCAAATGCAAAAAATGTATGAGGGCTAAACACGTCACTTTCCAAACCAAGCCACCTATGTTTCCAATAACCCCTAAAAGATTAAAACAAATAGCTGCAACAGATTTGATGGGGCCCCTCCCACGCACAAAAAATGGATATATTTTCATATTTGTCGTTTTGGAACTTACTTCTAAATATGTTACCTTGACACCATTAAAATGGGCAACAGGTCTTACTATAAGTAAAGCATTTAGACAAGATTTTCTCAGACAAGTAGGTCGAGTGGAACGAATAATTTCGGATAATGGCTCACAATACAAATCAGTGCAATGGCAGAACACGTTAAAACAACACAAAATAAAGCCCATCTACATATCTAAGTACAAACCTAGCATAAATCCAGCAGAACGATCTATGAAGGACATAGGCACTTTATGCCGATTATATGCAGGCAAAAGGCACAACACTTGGGATATATACCTCAAAGATTTTCAAGAAGTAATAAATGAAATGCCACATAGCACTACACTACTACCTCTAGTTACTGTACTTAAAAATATTGAACCCCCAAACATAACCAGAGAAAATGTTAGATTTCCTATTGTACCACGTAGATAGCACAAACAAGTCATAGCAAGAGCACTCTCCAACATCAGAAAGGCAGCCATTAAAAGAAAAGGAAGAGGAGATAGAACAGCAATTAAAAGAACATCTCAGTAGGCCAGAAAGTATTTGTAAAAACACACCATCTCTCCAGCAAACAGAAACACAAAATACGTAAGTTTTATGCTGCATACAAAGGACATGTCATAATTAACTGAATTGCTCATGATAATGCTGCGGAACTAATGAACCCAAAAACAGACAAAACCTTAGGACTTCACCATGTGAGCCATATCAAAAAGTTTGGAGATTAATTTTATTACTGGTAAATAATCAGCACAATATTTCAAGATTACGTTGCAGATAAGGTCGTCAGGAGAAAGAAGAATGAAGAAAGGGGAAGGTGGGGAAAAGAAAGCAGTTTCAATAAAAACAAAAACAAAAATAACACAATAGTAGCCTAGATTAAGGTGAAGGGATGAAACGTAGATAGTCTAACAGCATGAAATACTAAAATGCTATACACCACGACACTACACAAAAAATAAAAAAAACAAATTTGAGGATTTTTGTAGAAGTTAAGACTCAAAATATCTTAGAATTGTAACATGGAAAGGGCGCCGAAATTTGTAAAGCTTTTAAGAAGGTGTAAAACAATGTTGGTACTAGACATATGTTAGATGATTATAAGTAAAACTTTTTGTAAGAACCATTGTAAAAACTCCAGCAAGGACGAGATGCAACGACCCACAAGTTGCAATGACAGAAGTATCAAGAAAGAAAAGGATGTAATTAGCAAGACACGATTCCTACAATGCAGAAGCATCGAGAGAAGGGAAAGGACAGCGAGACCAACAGAGGGCCCTTGTATCGAAAGTGGGAAATAAATCTGCCCGCTAGGCGGAACCCTGCTGGGACAGAAGATGGAACCACAGAGTGGCGGAACACGGAAGGGACCGATGCAGGCACTGACAAGCAAACACCGGACTTTCACCGCTCGTAAACCCCAGTACGCCCTGACTCAGCGGAGCGAGCAAAAAACGGCCCGACGAGAAGACGGCTTGGGCAAGCCACCACTGGCAAAAAATATGTGTAAAAGTCACACTACCGCTATTAAACAGCATGCTGATGCACGAAACTGAAGAAAACGTCCACAAAGTAGAAATGACATGCCCAAACCATTTATCAAACTGCTACTAGGAGGAGAACTTCAAAGTGACTAGTTATCAATAAATTTTTCCATATCCTGCCCAAAGAAGAACCAAGAATCAAGTAAGAAGCAGAGAAAAAGCAGGAAGAACAGAAGTTGAAGTTTAGCAAGATTGAGACCAAGAAAGAAGATGGGTGAAGAATAGACGACATACCTTCCTAACTCCCTATCCTATTGTAATCTTGTCGTCTGCAAAGTATTACAACGAAAAACGACCGCTTACAGCGATACATAACGATGACTTTCACGCATACAAAGCCAGTAAACCATGAGATTCTGCACTCACAGCTCCATTTCATTATAGGACCTCCACAACAGCAACACACACTTGCAAAGCCAACAGGGAACGACGAACGAAGCTGTACATCAAATAGTTGCCCACATCCATCTTGCTCAAGTCCATCACCTTCGTGCAAAAAAAAAACATTCGCCAACCTCATGCCTAAACATTCATAGCCTTGTGTGAATGTGTGATATCAAATTATGTGATGTAGGAATTGTGCAAAAGAAACGTGTGAAAAACTAAATAAGTTAAGCACACCAGACAGCTAATAAACTACAAAATAACAGTCATTGACTATGGACTTCAGTAAAAAATAGACTATCGATAAAAATAAGTCATTAGTTCTGAAATGGACAGTATATAAAGAACAAAAGTAAGGCATAATAAACACTAAAACTATATGCCACTTATTTTCTCCTCATAAAAATAAAAGAATAACTATATTTTACTTATTTTCTCCTTATAAAAACAAAGAATAAAAAAATTATCTTGTTGGATGTTTTCCCTTTTTTTAACATTTGTACCATTTGTTACGATAATATCTCAATAATTGTGTATGTATATTTCTTTGTCAAAGCAATTATTGGAAATAATTCTTATTTGTTAGTGTAACAACGTTGAAATGAGTGTCTAGAAACAAAAACATTTCACTTGTACATGATATTTAGAAAATTTGTTAGGAATACATATTACTTAATTACTACATTTATAAAAACAATATTTCTAAGAAAATCGATGTCAAAGACTCCTCACTTTCGATAACAAACTTCTTAAAAAACAAACTTCACAATTAAATAAAGAAAGAAAATAATTAAAAAATAATTATTTTAATAGAATAAAAATATTCTTCCCTTGTCAATATAAACATATTTTTAATAATAATGTGGAAGAATATAAAAATATAAATTAGGAATACAAACTAGCATAGAACAGAATAACGTGGCTGAACAGTAGGCAACAAAATTTAGATAACAGAATAATTTTTGACTGACTTAGACAACGATTCAGTTATTGCCTAACTTCAGTGCAAAAATTAAGTTCGAAGGGTGGTGATATGTAAGGTGTCAGGCAAATCCAACACCTTCCATGAAAAACCTGACATGATAAGCAAATCCAGTAGTATGTCATATAGCTCCGAATAAATCGTGACATTGAATTAACCAAAGTAATACGAGTAACGAGTGAGCAAATGGAATACCACAGACTAACACAAGAATGCCTAAATGCATGTCATACCTTCCCACCGTGAGACAGACGCAGTTCCTAGGGGAGAAGCGAGAACAGAAGCCGAGAGCAGAACTGTGTTAAGCTGAAAGGCCCTATGATAAGGGACGGACACCCACATCGCCAGCTAACCGCTAGGACCACCCCCCAGCCCATGTTAAACGCTAGAGCGGTCCAGAAGAACAGTAAAGATCTTACGATAACACTAAAAGGACCACACCAGCTGCAAGTTTTAGCGTGAGACTTTTTCGCGTCTCTGTCACGTTGCAAACTTTAAAAACATTGCCCCACGACGAAAAGTATAACGTTTCTCATTGGATAGAATTTTTGTTGGTGGAGCTTAAGGTTAACATTGAGACCCTGATTGGTCAGATGAAAACACAGCCAGATAGTTTTTTTTAAACCAACTTCGGTAAATTCTAGTAAGGAGAAGTTAGGAGAGAGTTGCCTCCGAGACGGCGAGGTGAGCGGAGCTGTGCTGCCCGCCGCCCCCTGATGAACACCGACAAGGTAATGAATGCATGCGATGCCGCATAACAGCGCATAAAGCTTCACTCAGAACTGCAGAAGTCTCATCTGTTACACCTCCTTTTTGCGTAATACTAGTGTCGATCGTCAATTAAAGCTCATGGTGTTCACATTTGCCACTTGAAGTATAAATCTGAAATGTGATGACTTTTCTGTTATATAGTTATTGAGAAGCCACATCAGCCACTGTAATTTACGACAAGTTAGATAAGTAATTAAAGATAATTGAGTGTCACTGTAGACCATTTTGATAGTTTTCTCTTTTGTGAAACTTAATTTAAACCTAGATTATAGATGTGATATGGAATAGGTCATCCTTCGATCCATTGTAGGACTTGGAAACCCATTCAGGGAATATTCGTTCACACTTTTGTTGAACACAGTTGGTTTTTACCATCCTGTATTAAAACATTTCCTTCTATCAATAGTGCAATTTATAAACAATGTTTTGTGAGTAGAATAAAATTTCCAATGGTAAACTTAACTGCTTTTTCGACGTTATTTTACCAGCTAACTAAAAATAGGAAAGCCTTGAACCCCTTCCACTAAATTTAGTTAGTATTAAGATTCTTTTACAGGGAGTGCAGTGTAGCTGATGCTGAAATCATTAAGTATTTGGTTATATCATCGCTAGTCTCACTGAACTCTTCTGAACTCTACATGTCATGTGTGGTCTGGCGTCTCCTTACCAGCAACAGGTCCCAGGTTCAAACTAGTCAATTCCCTAAAAAACACGCTCAGAGCGTCGTTGCGCGAAAGTGGTAGGGAGACACGATATAGAACAAACAGAAACCACGCAGAATGTTAGAAGTACTGTAATCGATAGCATTTCCATTGCTATCGCACAAAGAAGGCATTGATTGTCTTGCCGCTAGCATACTTTACATACTACCAGAATCTCTATTTTCTGTCAGGTATCCAGATGTGATTTCGTTGTGGAAACTATTATAAGTATCTCACACTGAAGTCCGCTCTAAATTTGGAGCTTCTGTAAAAGATCGCCAATCTTCGGGATTTTGCTTCTGTTTCTGCAATAGTGTTCTGACCCGTTTTTTTGTACCAAGATGGATCAGCTACGTCGTTTGTTAATTTATTTGGTATAAGCCTCACAATTTCTGTCGATACTGTTTCTGTGAAATGAAGCCCCATATGATCTACTGTTACTCTGTTAACTTGGAAGGAGCAGAGTCTCTCTCAGGAGAGCGTTAAGAGAATTTTTATCTTCTTTCTTGAATAGGTATATTTGTAATTTATTTTTGGAGGATTTGGGAGTTACGGTACACAGTCTGGCTACGACAACCCTATGTTCACTAATCGCTGTATCCGTTTTGATGCTCGTTATTAGTTCAGGATTATTTGTTGCTAAGGGATCAAGTGTGTTTTCACAGCCGTTTACTTTTTGAGAGGGCCGTGAACTAACTACTCGAAATAATTTTCAGAGAAAGCGTTTAACTCAGTTTCGGATGATGTTTTATGCTATCTGTGGATGTAAACATGTATTTTCGCCAACTTATCGAGGGTAAATTCATGTCACCACTAAATGTACGAGTCGGGTACGTGTTTCAAATTAGACTCGAGTTTTCTTTAAACTTTTCATGAATTGTACCATCTGAGTTGGAATGTCGGTAAAAGGATCCAATTATTATTTTATTCCGGTTACCAAGGATGACCTCTATCCATACTAACCCACAGGAACTATGTACTTCAAATTTGCTAAAAGATAAACTCTTCCAACAGCAACAAACAAGCCACACCGTCGGTTGTGTTTAGCCTATCCTTTATGAAACTGTTCGGTCTTTCACGTGAGCCACCACCTGTAGCTGGTTGCACTTCGTGGTGTTCATGGCATCCAAAAGGACCCGTTCTACGTCTGGAATGACTCCACGCGGTATGCACACGGAGTGCACATTGACATTGGATCTCCCAACTACCAGTAATCCCACCCTTTGTGGTTGCCCGGATCTTGCAGGCTGAGAGGTTTTCTCTGAAATAGCAGTCCACTTAGCCCAAGGCTGTGCATAAAGAGTTGAAAAGAATCTGGTACAGTGTTAGAGCAGCTCATTTCTGCAGACATTTTTGCAGTCAGTGCCAAGCGGCACTTGTGGTGGTGTAAAGGTCGATGTCACTGGTCAGTGAATGATCGGAAACAAGTTGTTTGGAGTGATGAATGACACTGTACTTGCAGCCGTTCGATGGAAGGGCTGTCACCCCCCCCCCCCCCCACAGACATTCAGAAACCTTATTGGAAGTGCCCCCAGCCGTCACAAAGCCCGAGAATGGACACATCTCATGTTAATGTCCACTAGTAGTTGCCTGGATACTTTTGATCGGACAGTGTAGATGCCAAACTCAGTCGCGCATCCACAGGGCTACCAACCACTAACATTGGGGTCCCTCTGTTGTAGAATCTCAGAACATGTTCTGAACTGAAATATAGTGAGGTGTCTCGAAAAGAATGAGCTCATGGATTACGAAAACATTGGGCACGCGAACGCTAACTCGCACCTGTCTCACGTGGCAGTCAGCAGGTAGGTGCAGCACTTCCGAAAATCATTTGACTCGGCGCCACATTCACGTTTATTAACGAAAGTGGCATCACACTATTTATAAAATAAGACTTGTGACTGGATTGAAGATTTCTTGGTAGTGACAGCGCAGCATCCTGTCTTGGATGGAGTCGACGCTTTAAAGTAACTTCAGGCGTTCCTTAGGTAGTGTCTCAGGGTCCTTGCAGTTCATGTTCGCTGAGATGACAGAAAATGTTATCTGTACTTTCAGACTTGTCGCAGATGAGACAGTTATCTGTAATATAGAGCCGCCTGAGTATAGGAGAAGAAAGAGAAAAGTGGCCCTCGCATTATTTTTGCCCTGAGAGTTGTGGCGGCTGCCTGTAAGTCATTAAACTGTTTCTAGCGGACATCTTTATATCACTGTCGTTACTTTACTCACACGTGGAGTAGTAGTTTTTGCGACAGCAATCTTTAAACAACGTCTTTTGCCTACAAGTCTTCTACCGTACGACAAAGGTGAGAAAGGTGATGAGGGAGCAGATAAAGAAGAGACTTAAATGTCTCAGGGGAAAATACAATTATAAGACCGATAGTTTCAATAAAATCGTTTGAGAAAGATTGCACAATGTGCGTCGAGCGGCCGGAAGATGGCAAACACTGCCGCTCTCCCCTTCTGAAGAAACGGAAATTGATCGCTGCACGTCGGCCGCCGCGCCTCCTCGGCTGGCCTCGCGATGCCGAGTGCAGCCCCACAAAGTACGAGTATAAGATGAAGAACCCCCAATTCACTGCCTCTTTCGCTCACCCCGTGTCCCTGGCGGAACGTACAGCGAGATTTACATCAATATGTTTCGAAATCTCACCCATAAATCTTGAGGACTGGACCACGTACAGACGTCATTTTCTGGACCCCTTTAATGACCAGCGTATCACACATTATTCGTGATGTGCAAACTCTGTAGGCATTTGTCGTTGACGTGTCGAGTTCTGGATTCGACATTTTAAATCAATTGTCTTATGACATCTATGACCACCAGAGTCACAACAGTCGTAAATACGATATTATTTGTTAAAAGTTAGATGTTCGCTTGAAAGAGATAAAAGTCACAAAACAGAAATTGTTACGTTGTCGTGCGTTAAAATATAGCAAAGTGGAACAGTACGCACCGTTGACAAGGGTAACATGTGTACATGCTACGCCAAGTTCGGTGTAAATGCACCGCTGTAGTCCAGTTGTCACCCAACAGGCCTCTAGTCGGATGAATTCCTCAGTCTGGCTAAATGGGTGCTGATCTGGGCGCTGTTCACAAAGGCGAGTTCCTTCCACAGGATGAGCAGTGTTCTCGAACACCTTCTGGGAAAGAAGCTTCTGAAAACGTTATCCCATTGAAGGGTCTCAATTTTTTTCTCCTTTCTCGACTGCGTCAGCTTTTGTAACTAACGTCGGGTTTCTGTACAAATTGGAGATAAATTTTCGAAGTGTATTCTAGTCAGAATTGTCAAAATATTTCTCTAAAGATAAAAGAGCAATAAAGGTAGGTTTACGTTTCCTTGTCCTATCTTCTAACATAAATCGTAGGTTCAGTACCATTCGCGTGTTCCCAGAACTTCCTCAGAAATCAAACTGATCTTCTCCGGGGTCTGCTTTCATCAGTTTTTCCATTCTTCTGTAAGGAATTCGTGTCATTGTTTTAGAACCGTCACTTATTAAACCGATACTTCGGTAACATTCACATCTGCCTTCTCTGGTATTAGAATTATTACATTCTTTTTGAAGTCTGAGGTATTCCGTCCGTCTCATACGCTGATGGGACAAAACATTATGACGACCCACTTAAAAACGTGTCGGTCCATCTCTGGAACGTAATCCAGCAGTGATTCTGCGTGCCACGGATTCGACATGTACGTGGTAGGTTTCCAGAGGTCTGTGGCACCCGATGCCTAAGCAATTCCCGTAATTTACCGGCGGTCGGTTTGTGGGCGCGAAGGTGGCGCCCGGCAACGTCCCAGTTGGCTTTCGTCGGATTCAGACGAACCGAATTTGATGGCCAAGACATCAGCGTATGGTGCCCCTCAAACCACTGCAGCACATCGTCCTTGTCACAAGGAGAGTTATTCTGCTGGAAGATGCCACCGCCGTTTTGGAACACGTCAGGCATAAGGCGTACAGGTGGCTCTAATAATGTACACCTAGTCCGCAGATCCCACGGAGGAGGAAGTGAAGGCCCTCGTAACAGAACACTGCCCCACCGGCCTGCGTCCGTGGCGCGCTGCACGCTTCGAGTAGCCGTTAGCGTGGGTGATGGCCTACCTGGACACTACCATCCAGCTGTTCTAACAATAAAATGGATTCTTCAGACCGGGTGACACGATTCCATTGATCCACGCTCCAATGCCGAAGATCCTGTGCCTCTGTAATCATAACTGGCCATATTGTCGGGTCAGCATGGGAACGCGTTGGGGTGCTCCGCTGCGGAACATCATGTCCAGCACTGTGCGCTGGACAGCGTGACCCAACACTGCGCCAGCTCTTTACTCTGTTGCCAGATGTGCCGCAGGTCGCCGCCTATCCTGCTTCAGACAGCGGGCAAGCCTCCAATCCCTGTGTTCTGTGACGAGGTACGGACGTCCAGCTTCTTGCCGCCTACTCGCAGTTTCAGTATTCGGGCAGTTCCCGTAGATGCTGACAACAGTGGCACGCGGACGGCCGACCAGCTGCAGGCACTGGGCCACAACAGTCTGACTTTCGTCAGTGTCAGCATCTCAGCCAGTTATTGCCGCTGGACTGAATCCCCATTTGCCTCTGCTGCGATCGTATACTTCTTTTGCCGCTTAATGTGCCCTCATCGACACTAGGCAGCAAACAACCTCGCTGTGGGCGGTGATTATAATCTTCTGGCTCATCAGTGTACACCAGGTGGACCACTTTCGTCACGGCTGGCACTCCCGAGAGACACCTGTTAGTTGGATGTGTTGTCGTTTCAGACAGACTTCGTACACAGAGACGACGAGAGGAATGAGCTCTGAGCAGGAGTGGCTACGACTTATCTTAGAAGAAAGATTAAGGAAAGGCAAACCTACGTTTCTAGCATTTGTAGACTTAGAGAAAGCTTTTGACAATGTTGACTGGAATACTCTCTTTCAAATTCTGAAGGTGGCAGGAGTAAAATACAGGGAGCGAAAGGCTATTTGCAATTTGTACAGAAGCCAGATGGCGGTTATAAGAGTCGAGGGGCATGAAAGGGAAGCAGTGGTTGGGAAGGGAGTGAGACAGGGTTGTAGCCTCTCCACGATGCTATTCAATCTGTATATTGAGCAAGCAGTAAAGGAAACAAAAGAAAAGTTCGGAGTAGGTATTAAAATCCATGGAGAAGAAATAAAAACTTTGAGGTTCGCCCATGACATTGTAATTCTGTCAGAGACAGCAAAGGACTTGGAAGAGCAGTTGAACGGAATGGACAGTATCTTGAAAGGTGGGTATAAGATGAACATCAACAAAAGCAAAACGAGGATAATGGAATGTAGTCGAATTAAGTCGGGTGATGCTGAGAGAATTAGATTAGGAAATGAGACACTTAAAGTAGTAAAGGAGTTTTGCTATTTGGGGAGCAAAATAACTGATGATGGTCGAAGTAGAGAGGATATAAAATGTAGACTGGCAATGGCAAGGAAAGCGTTTCTGAAGAAGAGAAATTTGTTAACATCGACTATAGGTTTAAGTGTCAGGAAGTCGTTTCTGAAAGTATTTGTGTGGAGTGTAGCCATGTATGGAAGTGAAACATGGACGATAAATAGTTTAGACAAGAAGAGAATAGAGGCTTTCGAAATGTGGTGCTACAGAAGAATGCTGAAGATTAGATGGGTGGATCACATAACTAATGAATAGAATTGGGGAGAAGAGGAGTTTGTTGCACAACTTGACTAGAAGAAGGGATCGGTTGGTAGGACATGTTCTGAGGCATCAAGGGATCACCAATTTAGTACCGGAGGGCAGCGTGGAGGGTACAAATCGTAGAGGGAGACCAAGAGATGAATACACTAAGCAGATTCAGAAGGGTGTAGGCTGCAGTAGGTACTGGGAGATGGAGAAGCTTGCACAGGATAGGGTAGCATTGAGAGCTGCATTAAACCAGTCTCAGGACTGAAGACCACAACAACAACAACAGGAGTGCCGCAGGTTTGAGTGTCGCCTCGAGCAGGAGACTTCCGTACATTGGCCCGCTGTTACAACTGCCACACGGGCGAGGTGGGGTGAGCTCAGCGCTGCAGCTCCCGTTTGGTGGGCAGTCTGCACCTACACCCCCCGACCCCCTCCCTCCGTCTTACTGTCAACGTCCTCAGACATCACTCCTGTGTGTCACGTACGAAGCGTAAAGTCTACAGACACGAAAGTAGACGCTATAGGCAAATTAACTGTTTTCTCTGCCGATATGGGTAAGATGAACTCATAAGAGACGTCATTAATGCGATATTGGAAGTTTAATTACAGTACTGTGAATTTTTCGTGTACTTTTCTTTGAAAAAATCGCCGCAACAATTTAATTTCACATTATTCATCATTTCCGTATCGCTCCTTTAACACGTAACTTTTAAATAGCTAAAAAACTGTTACTATGTCAACCTTCCAACTAGACATTGCGGAAATTTAATACAAAAAAGGACTAATTCACTGCCTGTGCAGTAACATATTTTCTATATATTATCGTGGAAGAGCACAGTAATGCGTTTCAAATTAAATTTGCGTCTGGCGCCTTTTTATTGCATTTGCAGTTAAATTCGGAACTAAATTTCTAATAAACATTCATTATCAAAGCAACGGCGTTATAATATTGCAGGTAGCATTTGCATGTAGTACTATATTAACTTCCATTATATGATATTACACTTCATTTTTTTCGAAATCCATGGACAGCCGGCAGGGGTGGCCGAGCAGTTCTAGGCGCTACAGTCTGGAACCGCGCGACCGCTACGGTCGCAGGTTCGAATCCTGCCTCGGGCATGGATGTGTGTGATGTCCTTAGGTTAGTTAGGGGACTGATGACCTCAGAAGTTAAGTCCCATAGTGCTCAGAGCCATTTGAACCATGGACTGTGCGGCTGGTCCCGGTGGAGGTTCGAACCCTCGCTCGGGAGTAGGTGTGTGTGTTTGTCCTTAGGATAATTTAGGTTAAGTAGTGTGTAAGCTTAGGGACTGATAACCTTAACAGTTAAGTCCCATAAGATATCACACACATTTTTTTCGAAACCGTATCAAAATGCTACACTTATATACAGCGAGGTATATTTTTGAGCATTAATTTGATGTCACTGTGTTGTGTATTATTCAACCCCTTTTATGGCGATAATGACCAGTTTGCAGCGGAAGAAAACTGTCTAAAATCGAAATGCATAGATTTTCATTGTACAGTCTTGCTACATCTACATCTGCCTTCAGCAGACCACCTTAGAGAGTGAGGCGGAGAGAATTCCACTTAACAGAGTGGCCTGCCCCCACAGCCTATTCCATTTGCGAATGCAGTGCCGCAGGGACGACTGTCACACATACTGCGTAATAGCTCGAACCTCTGATCTGTGTGTGTGTGTGTGTGTGTGTGTGTGTGTGTGTGTGGCGTAAGGTGCCACTCAAGCCCTCTTGGAATGTATGCTCCATGAAATTCACCGGTAAACTTCTCCGTGATGCACAATGCCTCCCTCGTGGCGTTCGCCAATGCATGGAGTTTCTTTAGCATTTCAGTAACACTCTCACCCTTATGGAACGAATCCTTGATGACACGTAGTGGTATTATGTGGATTTTCTCCCTCTCCACTATTAACCCATATGGTACGGATGGCTCACTGATGCGCAGTATTCAGTAGGTCCAGGATCTGCGCTACTGAATCTTTCTCGTGCGCGAATTACGTTTCTTAATATTTTTCTAATGACTCTTGAATCTGATATTCATGCAACTAGTTTTACACGACAGTTTCTGGTTTAGGTCTCTGCGTACACATACTCCTAAATAATAGACGCAGGCTGTTTCTACTGCATCTAGGAAAACATTTGACGAAGTCTTCCATTACTGCAGATCATCAAATCCTAACTGTTTCAGAAATTTTTTCGTTAAATCAGATACTGAGTGCACGATAGGAAGACCTCGGATTCTCGTTCCTGAACGAGTGAGGGCTCAAAATCGTTGGTGACTGTTTTGCACACGAACCTCAGCCCAACAAAAGGAAGAGGAAAACAAGAAAAAGTTGCAAGAAGTATAGAAAACATGTGATGATCAATGCATTACTGCAACAGTGTAAGGATTTTGCGAATAAATAATAGTTCCAAGATTATCATGCCCGTGTAACGAGCAGCAAAATTTAGTATCTATATAATATTATGTAACTTAATCTGTCACAATTAGTAATCAGTTCATATGTTTTGCACATGTTTATGACTGTCTCTGACACTTATAAATATGCAAATGAGGAATAACCTGAGGCTTGTGTATACTAGCTTCAGTACACCGGATTAATCGGTAGTTATGATTATAAAGGTTACCTGGATTACCCAATGTGGACACAAGGGCTAACCAGACTGAATCACAGCAACGCACTAGCGGCGGGTACAGCTGGTTCTTCTACACACATAAGTTCCACCCTTCTTAACCCATCCTGGAAGATAAGTCGTAATGTCACTATCGCTTCACCTTTTTCAATGTATTCTAAACTGATCTTCTCCAACTTGGTCTTCGTTACTTTTTCCAGACTTTCGTAAATAATTCGTGTCTGTAATTTACAACCACGACTTGTGAAAATAATTGAACGGTAGCGTTCACATATGTCAGCACTTGCCTTTTTTGAAACTGGAATTGATATATCTTCTTAAGTCTGGGGATATTTCGTGTCTTGTTTCGACTTAGATCTTTCAGCTGTCTTTGCAGTTCTCCTCGCAGTATTATACCTCCCAACTCATCTTCATCAACTTCTTCTTACTTTTCTGTAATACTGCCTTCAAGTTTATTTCCGCTGTACGGCCCTTCTATGCAGTCCTTCCACCTTTGAGCTACTGCTTCTTTGCTCAGCACTGGCTTAGTGTATGGGCTACTAATATTCATAGAGCTGCTTCTCCAAAGGTCTCTTTAATTTTGCTACGAGCGTCATCTGTCTTCCTCCTCGTCATGTGTTCTACGGCCTTGCGTTTGTCCTCTAGAGAAACCTACTTAGCCGTTTTGCACTCCTTGTGTCACGTCACCGTCAGACACCACACTTGCTAGGTGGTAGCCCTTAAATCGGCCGCGGTCCGTTAGTATACGAAGGACCCGCGTGTCGCCACTATCAGTGATTGCAGACCGAGCGCCGCCACACGGCAGGTCTAGTCTAGAGAGACTCACTAGCACTCGCCCCAGTTGTACAGCCGACTTTGCTAGCGATGGTTCACTGTCTGCATACGCTCTCATTTGCAGAGACGACAGTTTAGCATAGCCTTCAGCTACGTCATTTGCTACGACGTAGCAAGGCGCCGTATTCACTTACTATAAGTAATATCTTCAAGAATGTATTCTGAACAGATAGTATTGTGACTGATGTACCGTCAAGAGCGACGTTCATCATTAATGGATTAAAGTTAAGTATCAAAAAACTAATTACGTCTGCTTTCTGTATTCTCATTCCTTGTCATGATCCAGACCTCACGTCAGTATAGTCCTTCCCTCCTCACGCCAGCCTGCTTGAGCTGAAACGCGTGCATTTCGGCCTCCACTCGTAACACGGTGTTGGCTCTTCTGCTGACACAAAACCTTGTCTATCTCATTTTTAGTCGTCTGTATTTGTTTTTGCCTGCTCCATTTCCTTAATTTTTATATTCTCTTCTTTCGACAATTACACTGCCTGAAAAGAAAGAAGAGCACCCGGGAAATGAGGGGAGAGGGTATGTGATTTTATTATAGCGTTTACAAAATGATAACTTGGCAGTACGACGCCTGTCATGAGTATGAGATTCCATCGATTCTGCCTTGGATTTATGCACCGACTCGGTTGGGGAGGGTGTCACAACGCCACTGCATCCTCAACTAATGCAAGTTGATTCACAATTACTGTAACTGGGCCTCTATATCCTCGATACTCTAATTGGGACGGATTTGGTTTCCGAGCGGGTGGAACACCGATTCTGTCGGAGGTAGGTCTGGATACGTGTCTGGCCGCACGAGTATCTCAGCGTCACGCAGGCAGGTGCCACATGTGGACAGGCAATGTCCCGTTCAAAAACGACACCACGATGCTGTGGAGCGACGTCCCCCTGTGCTGTCAGTGTTCCCCCGATCACGGCCAGTGGTGACGCTTTCCCACGCCGTGACGCCAGAACCAACACCGCTGTGCCCCTCCAAAGCGGTGGAGGAGGGGGACCGTCATACTCGCCAAGGACGGTCATAAAGGCCGGCACCGGACTCTGAACACAGTGGGATGCCACTGTTCAGCAGTTCAACGTTCTCGGTCGCCGCATCACACCAGACACAGCAGTTTGTGCCGCGGTGCCTACGCGTACGTCGCTTAGTTCCCTAGCCCGGCTGCTGCTCGTGCCCGACCCGTAGTGGGGGGTGACGCAGAGCGTTGCAGGCAATCCGCTACTCGTTCTCGGGCGAGAGGCACAGGCGTGGAGGGGCTGCGGCGGTCCTCCCTCCAAGTGATCAGACTTGATCGACCGGAAACGTGACGAGGAGTCTGCCTGCCCCCACGTTCTCGTGCACTCCGGCGTCGGCCCACTGTCACATTCGAATGCCCGACAAATCTGGATACTGCACGATTCGACGAGCCGCCAATATGGTTATGCCTTATGTCAGGTGCTGATAACGCAGTCTCACTAGAGTACCTGGCATCTCCGTGTCCTACACGATAGAGATGACGTTTGGTTTGTGGGGCGTTCAACTGGGCGGTCATCAGCGCCCGGTCCTACACAGCGATCGCTCAACTTATGGCGCTGTTCGTGCCCGTTATATACTGTGTCGGGCCTGGTAACAACACTAAACGCAAACAGCAACCATCTACTGTGGGTTCCGTCCTACCTGCAGCAGATGTGTACATGTCCGAAGTTACATCGATATCCTACCGTGTCTTATGGATGATTCACCTTTTATATCAGACAGTGTAAATTCGAATCCTCTATTCTTCGAGGACTTCAAAAACGGGGGTTGGTGCTTTTGATCAGTTGATTCTCTGCTGCCTTCAATATTTCAACTCTCAAGACTACCCATTCGTCTTCTATTGGGTTCCTCAGGCCCTTTTAGTCAACTACTGTCTAATGGTTCTCTTAAACAACCTCTGGCCGGCCGGGGTGGCCGAGCGGCTCTAGACGCCATCGCTATGGTCGCAGGTTCGAATCCTGCCTCGGGCATGGATGTGTGTGATGTCCTTAGGTTAGTTAGGTTTAAGTAGTTCTAAGTTCTAGGGGCTGATGACCTCAGAAGTTAAGTCCCATAGTGCTCAGAGCCATTTGAACCAAACAACCTCTGGTTCTATCATATTACAAGATTTTAAACATGGCTGCAACAGCAACTGTTGAAATTCTTCACGATAAAGGATGACAGCCAAAACAGTTGCAGGATAAAAATTTATTAAAATTCTTGACCAAGATATCGGTACATATAAATATACCTTCATCAGAAGTAAAAAATCTAAAATTACATGATGCAATGAAGATTAATAAATCAATTGTGCCAAAGGCAGGTTCCATATTGTAAAGTTTCTCTCTGCAGTTTCCTCAGCTTTAATATGCAGTTCAAAACAGTAAATTATAACTAGAGATCTCGTCCTGGAAGATTTACAGATTAAAGTCTGGGTTATTAATCCCTATCATACCATTATATAACCTATCTAAAAACTCTTCCGGAGTCTCCAGGTGCCTTCTGTGTACAACCTATTATTTAGAATACCGTGCACATAATATGATCATACCTAGTACACGAAATACAATGTTGTCAGAAAAGCTTGTAAAGGTGTTTGGGTGAGATTGTGCTGAGAAATAATTCTTAAGGAAAAACATTCTATACGTTGTGCTGATTCCCGGTTGTTTAGCATTGCAATTAGCCAAGCAGGTCATTGCGATCGTAAATTCAAGCACTTGAACGCGCTAAACTGCTGTACAGCTGTGGGCACGTGAGTTTACCGCTTGTTTAAATGCTCATCACCAGTTAAAATGTATCTTTTTCGGAAGTGATAAATTTAAGTGAGCTGAATCTACGGTTATTCGGTTTGAGGAAACCAAACGAAAACACGCTTCACAACACTGTCTGAGGCAGGCTGCTTCAATTTGCGCGCGCGACGATGTGATTGGCTGACTTCATTTGCTGAATAGCTCGGAAACGGCGTCTTTTAATTGACAATCACATCTCAACCAACCTCCGCTGCAACACCGTTGCAAACTTCACAGATTGTTTCGGATTACCCTGTACGCACCCAGTACCACTGCCCAGTGCGAGGTTGAATGTCTGCTGGTGATGTTGCGAGCACGCGACACAGTAAGGAAAGAAGGTAAGCGGAAGAGACATGAATGGGCTGTCATTCTAGCGAAGATACGGTCCGAAAATACGGAAATCCACTGATGTAAGATGTTTCGACAAAGTGTACATTGTTTTGGCGCTGTTGATCTCTTAAACGACGAAGCTGGTCTCCTGTTGCCGTGCTACTGCCGTGAGCAACTATGGAAAGTGGTTGAAGGATGGTGGAATAACGAGCTGGCCGTCCACGTCTCATCACAAGCATTCTCCACTGTGTAATCCAGGACAGGCAGCGTCGCCCCGTCTTGGGCTACTGCAGGCCATCTGCGAAAGGTGGACAAGTAGGCAGGTTTGAGTGAGATAGCTGTTGCAAAATTCGGCAGCCATATTGAATGAAACAGAATGTAACAAACGGTGACGGCTATCCGTACGAAATTAGATAATCAGATACTTCAGTACCTAGTTATCGTATTACTTTCCCAAGAGGTGGGAACATACGTACAATCGCGGAGTATAATTAAATCGTTACGAAATAAATTCTGAAGATACTCGTATCTGTGCACTAGATTCTTATTTTGCAGGCTGTCCACCATATCGTAGTTCGTGGCCTATGTCTAAGTTACGACATCACAGCACCATATGCAGCTTCACCCTTCACTCTTCCCGGTGAACCACGAGATCCCGCCTGTGTCTACAGAATTCCCCGACCAGCGCGTCTCTGAGCTTCGCAGCGCCGGCACACGGCCGTCCACGCCGTGGCCAGCACCGTCTCGCCCCCCGCCCCTCCCTCCCACCCTCCTTTTCAGAGTGTGTACACACACATAAGACCATTTCCGCCGATCGGGTAACAACTGACGTATGCGCCCAGCCTGAGGGAAAGGCGGGGTTGCGGCATACAGCTCTGACAATCCCGACGATAAACAGAATTTACATCCGGTGTACATCCGCCTGTGGCGTATGCGAGAAACTACAGCCTTCATCAGAATTTCCCGATTTGGCTGGAACGTGACCTGTGGTTCGTTTAACAAGTAATAACAGTTGGCGCCCCTGGGGGACAACGCCCGGATATTGGATCGAGTAGAGACGGGGGCAAGATTCCCGCACCCCTTTTTTTTCGTGCTTTAGAGGGAGCAGGGGTTTCCATTAACTCTGTTCGTTTATTTTTCATTACACCAGCGTGCAAAGTAAACTACCGGACCAGCGGCCATACCGCTCTCAAATACAGATCGGCCGCGAGGATAAACTATAAGCGGTCGAGTCGGAATCAGCGGCAGAATTTTACGCTGTCGTTCTTGTTTGTATTTGGCGCTACGATTGTCGAGCACTAAGCACTCTTCCTAGCTTGCGTACGCTAACATCACATTTGCTAAAATATAAAACTGAATTCCGATTAACGCGTTTCGTTGCTGGAGATTTTGGTTGTTATTGGTCGGCGTCGTTGTCGCATTTGTTTCGTATAGTACGGAGCGCAATATCGCTCGGGAGAAAAATAAAAGATCTCGCTACGATCTTAGTTACCTCGTTCATGCTCTGATTATTTACGAGGTGTCGTCTCCAAGCGCCCTTTTTCTTTTTGGTAAACCGGTTGTGGGAGATCTTGAGAGACACTAGACAGCACAGAGGATCACGTTAGAAGAGGAGGAGGAAGCCACGCCCTGCTCAGGTGGGCGGTCGCATCAGCGCTTTGTGCGCCGGAAATACCGAGCCTCGTGGAAGAACTAACTTTTGCGATGGTCGGCGCCCACTGCGAGCTCAAGCTGAAGCCCCTCGTCCTTAGGCAGCACTGCAGGACAGAAGCAGTCATTCCATCCTTTGCTAATAAGGAAGCCATTTTCAGCAAACGATGAACCGTAGCGGCCAATAGTTACCCATAAACGGGGAAAGGAGGCCGAGGGGCCAGCCGTCGCCCCAGACTGCGACGGGCTTGCAGCAGAAGTGAGAAATGTTGTACGAGTCCGTGTAGAACGCGAATAGTCATTTATTCGATACCATTAAACAGGTCGTATGTAAAGCGCTTTGGCCTTTTCAAGTCTGCTACCCTAGCAGAGACTATCTCGATGAGCTATGGGCTGTCACATACTGGTGTAAAAACGTTACTCAAATCGAATCTCACGCGACCGTGGTTAGAAAAAAAAAAATACCTGTTACTACTGAGTTCTTGCCTCGCAGGTTTTGTTAAATTCATCAGAAAACAGGAACGTACGATATGCAGAACTGGCCCCAGTGGATACATACAGTTGGGGGCCCTCTATCTCAGCCAGCCGGCAGCCAAGCAGCACTGGAGGACGAGCGGCGGAGTGGTTTGGCAGTGTTGTCAGCAGCCGCGACGTGCAGCTGGCTGGCCCGCCACCTGTGCGGGTCGGCTGTAAGGCAGTGGGCCTGGCCAGAAGGTTAACTGCCGACACGGATGACTCCTGCCATCTTCGTTTTCTCTCTTTCTCAGGGGCATGGCCTCTTATCGCGTTCAAATTCCTTTCTGTTCAGCATTTTTGAACATTTAACGGTGTGTAAAAAATGTATTAGTGCCGGGGACCGACCTTTAGTAGCCCAAGCAATAAGTCGCATTCCGTGGCGGTCATTCCACGGCAAGAAGAAACAGGTGGTAGTGTTTCTAGGCACAAAGTGTCCGCGTCCTTCCCACGGAGTGCTCTGGCAGACAAACTTTCCTCTTCAGCTGGTATCCCTCCGCCTGGGAGGTTCAGAAGCCTCCAGGACGCTAAATTCACCCTGTTTCCTTGGGCTGCCCAGCCGTGTTAGACAATGGGAAACTTGTCACAAAGCAAGCGTTGCACAAGTTTCCAGTTTACCGGTTAAAACGGTTCTTTTTATGATGATACCATTCTAATATTGTAATCGGCGTGATATTTCAATCAAATTATTTTTTAACTAAAGACATTAAAAGTTTGACACAAACTTAACTCTTAGACACAGCTAATAATACGTGTAACGTTCGCACTAGATGAAACTGTTCCAACGCTCTACAAATGCAACCCTCTGCACTTTGAAGCAGCGAATCCTAAAGGTTGCATTCACGTGTGTACGTTTACTACGACCAGATTTCAGTCTCCTATTGAAATTAATAGCAGAGATGTGATTCTGAAGCCGTCAACACCCTAATGTGGACAGGACAGAGGACGCGGCCTCACCGGCGTTCCGAGGGCCGAAAAGTGACGTTTGAAGGCTTCGGTACAGTTATCGTGGCAGATGGACGAGGCCGTCCTGTACTAGAGGTGGCTAAAAATAAAGTAACTGATAGAAATACCAGGTAATTGAGAAGCACCAGTTACTGTGATAACCGGTCATCTGATATTAGCGCCGGCCGAAGTGGCCGAGTGGTTCTAGGCGCTTCAGTCTGGAACCGCGCTGCCGCTACGGTCGCAGGTTCGAATCCTGCGTCGGGCATGGATGTGTGTGATGTCCTTAGGGTAGTTATGTTTAAGTAGTTCTAAGTTCTAGGGGACTGATGACCTCAGATGTTAAGTCTCATAGTGCTTAGAGACATTTGAACCATTTTTTTCTGATACTAGCAGTAGCAGTTATTTCAACAACTGCCAGCAGTGCCACGCGCCATCTGTTTACCGAACGAAGATCGTGCTACGCTTTCGCGTCAACACATCTAAGATCTGGTTGCGTTTCCATGTACATCTGGTAGGTGTTCTACACGCCATGGAAATAGCTGTAAGACTGCGCGTCGTCTGTTGATAAGTACTTTCAGCACAAACAATTAAAGTTAACGTCAGAGCGGTGGCTGATATGAGCGACCGTAAAGACAATACACGTGTACGGTCGTTCCCTTCAACCACCGCTCTGTAGTTTGGGCGGGTAATACGAACAGTTACCATAAGAAATTCGAGCGACTGTGGAAATAACTGTCAGAGGTCGGTGTTTTTCTCTGGCGGTTAATCGTATTCGCTAACAGTTCTTGTCCTCTGTCAGTTAACGGGCTACCATTACAGGTAACCTGTGTTCCCGACTCCAGTTAAAGGTCGTAGAACCCGTGATATTTCCAGAGAAGATAGTTACTGGAGTGAACAGAATATTTTCGTACTGCTACGGAAATAACCGCTGGCCTTCGGGGTTCCAGAGAGTTGACAAATAACGGGATCCTTTCTCTCCATTTCTTGTAGATTCCGGAACAGGTGTCACTCTCTTTCCAGCCTTTGACTGCGTTACAGAGTATTGACTTTTGTTTCGTGTTCTTGTGTTTTCTCTGTGTTGCAACTACACTAGTAGTGCTAGCAATAGTGGAAAGTTATGCTTCCCATTTTTCTTGCGTTCTATGACTGTTAAATTTTTTCCAGGCTTGTATTCTGTCTTCTATGGCTCTGTCGCATGTCATGTTCACCATCAAAGTTTGCTTTTTGTCGGTGGTTGCCCCAATTTTAACAGTTCTCTAATTTTATCTGACAGTTGCGTCTAATCGTTGCTGTTGATTTTCGTGATTTCTTCTATTATTTCTTTCTTGTTCTATTATTTCTATTATTTCTTTCTTGTTCTGAAAGGCCTGTTGTTTCTCTTGATTTGTCTGTTGGGTATAAATTTTGCTTTAATTTGGAGAAGGTGATGATCAGACTCAAAAACTCTTTTCCTAGTTC
Source organism: Schistocerca piceifrons (assembly GCF_021461385.2). NCBI lineage: Eukaryota > Metazoa > Arthropoda > Insecta > Orthoptera > Acrididae > Schistocerca > Schistocerca piceifrons. The sequence continues at coordinate 827,415,658 of NC_060141.1, forward strand.
TTACGTTCATTATTTCTCTAGCATTTTTCATGGATATTGCTACGTGGTCTATCTGAAATTCTCCTAGAGCATTGTTGGGGGATTTCCGAGTTACTAGTTTCTGGAATTGCGTTGACATGTTTTTCAGCTCAAAATTCCTGCAGAAATTTATCAAGTTCTTTCCATTTTTGTTTGTTCTCTTGTGGGCCGTGTGTTTCCCTGTCGTGTCTCGGAATTTTCTTTCCTTGCCTAACTGGGCCTAGTAACACTTTTACGTGATTCCTGTGGATTTTGCTGGTAGTTTCTTCCAGATCTTCCCAGAATTACTCTATAATCTCTGGGTTCTTCTTGTTATAATTATTTATGGGGGAATGTGCACTAATTAGTGTATAGGCTTTGTTTCCAGATTGTATCGTGAGTGTTGAAAGTTTTTCTGATTTTGAGATGAACTCTTATTACAGAGTCCAGTATCGATTAATGTACTACAAATCCTGTTCCGAAGAGTTTGAGATTACCTCCTGGCATGGTTATGGCTGGTTTCCCCTTATATATTATGTAATCAAAGTGGTTCTCATCTGCGAATCGTGTTTCCTGTATTGCCATAATTTTGATGTTAAATTTACCCATGGTGTTTGTTCATTGTTTCAATTTACCTAGCTTCAATAGAGTGTTTATGTTGAGCGTTCCCATGTAAAATATTCTCTTTGTCTTTGCGCTTTTCGAGAAGCTCGGATTCTTCTCTTCATGACATGCCTGATCCCCTGGAATCCGATGATCAGGTCTATTACCCAGTCTTACTGACTGGGGCCCAGAGTAGCGGATTCTTTCCCATTGTTCTGTCATGATTATTGGTTTGTGTTGAGGTTTTGGTGCTGAAATCAGGAAGGATCTCACATAATTTCAGAACCTTCAACATCGCAGCGCGTCAGCAATCATTAGTTAATATATTAAAAAACTAAAAACCCTTCTCGATTGCGAAAAAAAGCACCTAGTGTTAAGTGTTTTATTGTTGTTCTGAAGAAGGTGTAGTTATCTACGCCGAAACCTGGGTTAACTCTTAACACTAGGTGCTTTTTTCGCAATCGTGGCGGGTTTTTAGTTTTTTAATATATCACATAACTTCGACTGGAGCTTTGAGTTCCAGAAAATTCAATCACAGCCGAGCTCACAGAGCTGACCAGAGTTCCGGTGGCTACCACACAGACTTGTCTGGGTTGCGGGGGTTCACCTGTAACCCTAGGCAGGGGCCCTCACAGGGTGCTAGCATCCGGAGCCAGATGGACCCAGGATTTTTTACGAAGTGTTACTCCTTCCCCTCCTCCTTCCTCATCACTTGCGAGATGAGGCCCCAGGCTTGGAACCTGCAGTAGCGGAGTTAAAGTAGTTACATAGTTTTGTTAAATTTTTGTGTTAAAATGTTTAGATATGTGACAGTTGATGGTCGAGAAAAGCTGTGTTCCGTCAAGTCAGCGAGTTTGCAACGCCCAGCTCATGGTTGAATCGCGTTGTGCAGCTAAGTTAACAAGTACGATGCAACTGGCCACTAAGAACGTTTGCTGGCGACTGCAATGAAGAAACATTTATTGTTAAAGAGAGAATTGGCGTGATATGTTTGTTCGCAGAGAATGGTTCTGGGCTTGTCCTTTAACAATTTCAGTATATTTCGAATAGTTTCCGAGTATCGTTCGCGTAGTCAGACTCACGAGGGTGAAGAGATCGATTCACACATGCAATGGTGATAGAACTCAAATGTGTTCAGAGTAGTTCTAAGTTGTTTAGAAATGTATTTTGAGAAGATTATCGGCTTACGTAGGAAATGATTATTCCGCCGGTTTTTGGTAGAGTGTAGACTCACCAGGTATAGGAAAAGCTCCGATTCTTTGAAGTGTGAGATCAGTTTCTCCTAGTTGTGATTAATGGTGTGCTGTGCTGTTTAATAGCCACGCAATGGTAATCTAACCGTATTTCAATATTTTTGTGAGATTTTCCGTTGTATAGTGTACGTGAAGAGACACGTTCACACGAAGTCTTTTAGTTGTTTTGTGGTGGTGGATTAAAGAACGCACTAAGAGATACTAGCGTTGCATTGTATTATTGTGATTTGATAGGTGTTCGCAAGCACTAAGGAGCAGTGAATTACCGATACTGGGGTTAGAATTTTTTGTGTGACTTCGGCGTGAGCGTCGAAATATAGTAAATTCCGGAAATCTCGTTGGCTGCACTGAATGTGTAGTCTATATTAAAGAGAATGGTGGTCCTGCGCAATAGTTATTTATTGAAAAACACTCGGTAGTTTATCGAGAATGTGACAGCTTTTCTCTTTGGCCCTAAACCAAGAACCATTTAAAAGAGAACGCGCTAATTCTCTCCGAAAGAGGTCATCGAGTAATGTGGTTTGGAATTTTAAATATTAGTGGGCCGCGGAAGTCAACGCCAAAAGTGTTTGAGCTTTGTCTGATTACTTGAAGTTCAGACAGCTGAAAAGTGGCAGTGGCAGTGCGGTTTTGAATAGATAACCAACACTCGAAAAATTAAACGCTGACTTGTACCTGTAGTTGATTTAAATGCAGGAAATAAAGAAAATGGTTTTAAACTGAGAAAGTCAATACCCTATTTATCTTTTATCCCACAATTATTACAGGAAAAATAATCAAAGGCTTATTTGATAGCCGGCTAATATCTGGAATATATATTTTCGGAATAATGTAAATCCAAAGACCTGTAAAGTAAAAGATTGCAATATTGGTAACAGCTAAGTTCAAAGAAATTAAAGAAAAGGAATAGTAGTTTTCAATGAACAACTTCTATCGAAAAGAAAGATAATTAATCTTTAGACAGCGAAAGGAAGTTTGCGTGCTATGGAAATGCGACTAATTATAACTGAAAGGCTAGTCCATTTAATTCCGAAAGATTGAGATTAACAAAGTAGTTAATTACGATAAAATTTCAATAGAATCAAGGATGTTGTTGTAGCAAGGCACTGCTTATAGTTATAGTTGATTGACAACGAGACATAAACAGTATAAAATTATATCTTTGCCCAGTGAATGTATTCTCCAATATAGGATGCTGTTATTGGTGAAGTAAATTCATCGTTCCTACTCCCCGCAAACTCTATCATTTAGTATTTTTCAGGTGATTGATACTAGCTTCGAGCCTAGTGAATCCTGACACTCAGATGCGTTGTTGTGATTAGTACCCAGATAGATATCACTGACCCCATTATACCACGAAAAGTGTTATTGTGTCCATTCTTTCCTACATTGTGGTGTAGCGAGCGGTAATGTAATTCATGACGTGACAAGCTGACTATAAATTCTTACGTGACATCGTTGTGTTAGTACAGACGATGTTTCTAGTCAGATTACGTCGTTGAGTGGACGCAAGATTTTGTCAGGACAACTAATTGTAGAATTTCGAGAGTGAGTTACATTGGCCGGCGTTGCTTTTCACTTACGTATTGCAGTGCTGATAGAGCTTCTTCGTACAGTACATCTCCTACGATTGAAACATAGTACAAAGTTGGTTTTAGTGATACCTAAAGCGTGGCGCAGTACAAAATCTTCATATGGCAGAGACCATCACTGGCTCCGTGCTCAACCCCTGCAGTCCCGGAAACGAGTAACAAAAAGGTGGGGACCACTTCCAGCGGTCGCTCTACTTTCCCTGAAGAGGACAGGGAACCGCTACCATCCCCTCAAGCCCGAAGTCACACAAGCATTTAGGTTGGCACCAGAAACTCAACACCTAATTTATCTTTGATACTCTATAACCCAGCAGATGACCCATATAACAATTCAACATTTAATAATACATAGCAACACAGATGGAGAAGGACAGTGTGTGCATAAAGTGATTTATAATAAAGATACACAGTGATGTACCTTCCTGCACCAGAGGTTCACGGAATAACATGAATTAGAATGACCATTTATGTCATTGAGACAACAAAATTATTATGCCCTCGTAATAAGATAATCAAAAATCTGGAGGAACGTTCCTCGAAATTCCAAGAAGTCCTTCAAAGCAAGTTCCACGTTACTAAAGATGGTGATTTGGCGGAAATGATTGTTTCAAGTGCACAAGAAGTCGGTGGCCTATGCCAAAATAATAAACAACCAAAGAAATTCAGTGCCAAAACTGAAACCCTTTTACAACACAGAAGAGAAATGAAAATCCAAACCGATCGTGACATGGTAGCGTATTCTGAACTATGTAAGGCAGCGCGAAGAGAAATGAAAACTGACATACAGAAATTCACTGAAGACACCTTACAAGCAAGCTTGGAGAACAAGACAAGTTTAAAGTCAGCCAAACGCAAACTCACAATCGGTAAAAAGCAGATTATCGCACTCGATGGAAATGACAGTCGAATCACTGAAAAGGAGGAGGTTTTGAAGTTCATCAGAGACTTCTGTAGCAATTTGTATAGTAATCCAAGGGAAAATTTGAGTGTATCTAAATGATGTACCTAGTGTTCCAGATATACTCCCATCGGAAGTCAGGTGTGCTCTAGATAGCACGAAGAAGGCAACAGTGCCGGGTGATGATGAGCTCAGCGTTGACATCCTCAAACTGGCAGGAGAGGCAACAATAAATCACTTGGCAAAAGTATTTACTTCCTGCCTGCACTCTTCTTCAATCCCACTATCGTGGAACAAGGCTAAGATTATTCTGATACACAAGAGAGGAAGTATTCACAATATTAAAAACTACCGACCTATCAGCTTGCTCTCAATTTTGTACAAAATTTTCACAAAGATCTTGTTAAACCGAATTAGTTCCACCCTAGACTCAGCCCAACCTATAGAACAAGCAGGATTCCGAAGCAATTTTAGCACTATTGACTACATTCTGACCGTTAGTGAAGTGATAAGGCATTTGACTCCGTTAGCCACGTAGCTGTCCTCCAAGCTTTGAGTGAGCAAGGAGTGGGAGCAGCATACACTGAAGTGCTCAGGAAAATCTACGAGAATTCTTCAGCTTATGTTAACATCGGCGAATCAACTAAAGAATTCCGCATCATGAGGGGTGTCAAGCAAGGCGATCCCATCTCCCCAATACTGTTCTCTGCTGTATTGGAAATGGCTATGTCAAAGCTGAGCGGGGAAGGTAAGGGAATTAGAATTAACGGAAGAGGGCTTACCAACTTGACATTTGCTGATGATATTGCCTTACTGGCCAAAGACTTCGCAGAGCTCCAAAACTTAGTTACAGATCTTGCATCGAAATGTCAGCTGGTTGGCTTGAACATGAATCTTTCCAAAACAAAGGTAATGTCCAATAAATGGGTCCCAGCTGGAGATGTGAAAGTCAAGGACAGTCTACTAGAAGAGATCAGTGAATATGTCTACCTTGGCCAGATTATAAATATGAAGGGAGACATAAGGCCAGAAATCTATCGACGCATCAAGCTTGGCTGGCAAGCATTTGGGAAGAATTCAAAAGTATTCAGGTCAAAAATGCCAGTAAATTTGAAGAAAGCAGTATTTGATCAATGCATTCTTCCTGTGATGACGTATGGCTGCGAGACATGGACACTGAACTCATTTACAAAAGGGAAACTTAGGACAGCACAGAGAGTCATGGAGAGATCAATGCTGGGCTATACAAGAAAGGACAGCAAAAGGGCAGATGACATCCGGTCTGTGACGAAGGTTAATGACATTTTAGTAGGTTCCTTGAAATGGCAGTAGGCTGGCCACGTCGCAAGAAGAAAAGACAACAGATGGACGAAGCTAGTACTGGAGTGGAGTCCGAGAGAGCACCGGAGGCCTAGAGGAAGACCACCAGACAGATGGGACAATGACATCAAGAAGATCGATGGTAACACCTGGCAGAGAACTGCCCAAGACCGTCCCACTTGGAGAAGACTGCTGAAAGCCTACCTGAATCCACGACTCGAAGAGGCCACATCATTTAATGATTGAATTGGCTGATGGTGATGATGATGATGAATAAGATAATGAGGCAGAATAACTGATTCTGCCTCATCATCTCTAATTATTATTATTATGTATCTATGTCGTTATATTTAGGGTTTTGCTATTATTGTTACAGACACGGCCGCACAGCCGCTGTGTGCTCCTTAAGTGCACCTATGTCCTGCTAACCTAGTGTCGTTCAACTATGCACCAGCACAACCTCAGCAGCAACGGGGCCCTGATCCACGGCTACACGCGGCCACGCAGGTGTTCCCACCTGAACTACGGTCGCTGCCCACGGGATGTCTCCCTGTCCTCTTGGGCGTGATGTTGTACAACTAAGTCATAGCACAACAGCAGCAGCCAAGGCCCACAAGAGTATTCTTATTACCTGACACATGCACTATGTCTGTCAGTCGTTCTAAACGAGCAAATGTAGGTCTGGTGGCTGACAATGTCTTTGAACTAGTTGTAGGGGTAGAATCTGCACAACTTGCAGACGCTAAATTGCAGTGTTCGTGGTATGGGCGGTACTATCTACGCAGTATGATGGATTATATAGATAGGAAGATGATGGTCGAGTATTACCCATCGCTTACTTCTACTGAAATTCACATGTTTGGTCGTAAAGTGTCTGCACATACTACATGAGTATGGTGAGGCAATGCTAGAATTAATCTCGTGGCACTCTAATACACATTTAAAACGTTCAAATGTTTTTAAACTAAAAGACCTGTATTGTGCATTGTTGCTACAGATTATCTCTCTGGCGTCCATATGTGAGAGAAGGATACTATAAATATGTTGAGGATACTATAAATATGTGTAAAAAAGATCGAGTGGAGCAATGAATCAATGGCTGTATTCCCCCTGTAGCAATGTGTGTAAGTGCTGAGCCAGTAATTATAAAATCTTAGAAGGCTGAATTTAATTGAGGCTGAATTTAATTGCACCTATAGGCTTGAGTACAATTCAGGCCAAATTCGAGGCATACAACAAACAATTATTTGGACAGTACTGTGCAAGTGAATGATTGTTGTGCCGTGCAACGTACGATGATTTATGTTACGGCGTAAAGTCAAGCGCCGGAAAGCCAGTCGGGAACGAGAGAGGGGAGAGAGCGCTGCGAAGAAGACGTCAGCCAATCGCACGCTGACTGACCCCTCTCCAGGACGACAACGCGACACTAGCGGCCTCTATTCGAAGAGGACACAGGCGCAGTGCCCGGCTGGTAGCGGCCCAGTCGAAGAGAAGCTTCGAGACTAGGAACCTGACTAGAAGCGGGAAAGCTCATTACTTCGCCTGTATTAGAATTGTTGCATTGAAGAAGCTTGTTTATTTCGGACGTCACCCTTTGCTTGCGATACATGTATGTAATTGCTTGGGCTGCACGCTCTATTGTTTGTTTTGTGAAGCATTTGGCTGTTGGTTGCAATGTCACCCCTAGGTATTTAAAGTCTGATGAGATTTTTATTTTTTGTCCTCTGATGTTGATTTCCACATTCTTGGGTGTTTTGCTTCCTTTTCTGAAAATCACCATTTCTGCCTTTGTTATCTTTATGTGTAGTTTGTGTTCACTGCACCATTTATCTATTTTCTCAATGATTTTCTGCAGCTTCTGTATATCTGTTGATCCTATGGCTATGTCGTCAGCGTATGCATATATGTGTACATCTTATTCATTTTCTCCAATTCGCAGTACTTCTTCAGTGGCAAGAATGTACAGCAAAGGGCTCGTTGGGTCACCCTGTAAGACTCTGTTCGATTGCAAAATGAGGTTCGAAAAAGAGAGGTTGTGTGATATTGTGATTAGTTGTATTCTAGGACTGACTTGATTATTCTTGCCCATACACTATCTTCTCCCATTGTGTTTTTCAGTTTTCGGAATATGAGATCTCATTCCAGCAGGCCAAAGATTTTGGTAAAGTCTGTGAACACTGTGTAGAACATTTGTTTCTTTTGTAGCGCTTCGTCGATGTTGTTTAGAAGAAGTCTGACTGCCGTAAGTGTTGATCTCCCAGATCTGGATCCCATTTGTGGTTCTGGAAGGTGACTGTCCACAAAGGCTTTGGTTTTTTTGTGTAATTATCTTTGAAAACATCTTGAACTTAGTATTTTCTAGGGCTATGCCTCTTTACTTGTTTGTGTCCGTTGGGTCTCCTCTACCTTTGTAGGGAATTTTTATTATCGAGTGTCTCCATTGGGTCGGACTTCTTCCAAGTTCCAGGCATTTGTTGAATAGTTTGATCCGTACGTGTTGGAGAGCCTCTTTCGCATCTTGTATATGTTCATTATATATATTATCAGGTCCTTCTGCTTTCTTGTTCTTCAGCGTTTTTACTCGTATTACTTCTTTTACATCTTCTTCATTTAGAGGTTCCCATACATTGTCTTTTTCCTTTTTTTGATGATGTTTCTCTTTCTTTGGGGGTATTTGGATTGCTCGTTTGTTCAGTATCTTACTGAACTGGCCTTCCCATTCCCTCATGTCTATATTTGGCGTATGAGTCCGTCTTGTTGGTTTGTTATTTTCTCTTTATCTATTTTTCTTTGTCTGATTTGGTGGGTCTTTCTTGCTGTTAGTGAGTTGACGTTATTTATTTTTATCTTCATTGGAATGTGCTTTCGTATAGGAGTGATGGAGTCATGCCATATTGGTTGAATACTTCCTTTTATTTCTCCTCTTGTCAATGCGATATCAACGGTGCCTTTCCCATTGTGGCATATATATGTAGGTATTTGTCTGTCGTTCAGTAGGGTGAACACATCTTCTTTTAGGGTTTCAATGACTAGTCCTGTTTTATAGTTCTCTGCGTCTATTCTGCAGTTGAGATCGCCTGCAATAATGGTGGGTTTGCTGTCGCATTGTGTGATGAGTGTGACTACTTCGTCAATTATTTTTACTGCATTTGTGTGCGGTTGCAAATAGGTTGCCATTATATTTACGTTTGAAGCTCCTACTAGCATAGAATTTTCTTGTTTTATGATTTTTTTTGTGGGGTTCATCCAGGATTTCAGTAGGATAGATATTCCTCCCATGGGTCGTCCTCTTTCTCCCTTCTTTGCCATTAGGTGAAAATTGTAGAAATGTTTCCAGTTGTCTATCAGGAATGTTTCTGTTAGAATTGCAAGATCCAAGTTTTGCAGAATGTCTGTTGGCGTTAGACTAAGAGCACTTTTGATTCCCTCTGTATTCCACAAGACTGCTTTTATTTTTTGTTCTTCTGGTTTTCTTCTTAGTTTAGTTGAGCTCTGCTCCCTGTTCCAATGGTGGAGTGATTGAGTAGATACAACATTAACATTTATTTTAAAAACCGCACTGCCACCGCCACTTTTCAGCTGTCTGAACTTCAAGTAATCAGACAAAGCTCAGACACTTGAGGCGTTGACTGGGAGTGCCTGCGGCGTGTTCTCATCTAACGGCCGGCCGTGAACTGCGACGCAGCGGTTTGAGGCTGGGCTAGGCCGGGCACGGAAGCGCGCACCCGCGGGCAGACGTTTATTTACGCCAGTGCAGCGGCGCCACTGAGCCGAGTTATTAACCAGGCGCGTGGCCGGGGCGGCGTAAAACACGCCTGCGCGGCGGCCGGGTTAATTAATTTCCAAAGCTCCCCATCGCGTACAACAGACTTTGCGCCAGAGCTTACGGCCGCCGTAAATAGGCGAGAGCTCAACCACCCGCTAGTAGCCGTCCTACGGCAGTTACTTCACCCGACCGGGTGCTCACGCCCGTGCCGACGGGCCGGGAGCTGTCACACGTACTATCGAGCACGCGAGAGTTAATCGCGTAGCCAGCAGCTTTTGGCTAATTACGCTGTAATAGTCTGCCAGATACCTATTCAACCACGTCACTCAACTCTGTTCCGTAACCAACTGTTTAGACTGTTTGCACACCGCCCAACCGGCTGGCATCCGACTCGATACCTTGCTGAAGGACCATCGACAGTCTCCTTTAGTATGTGTTCCTAGAGCTCCCTCTCGATATCATCTGTGGTCTGTACCCTGTCCTGTGATACGGATGGACCTCTTTTGTGGCCCCAAGAAGGATGCTGATCCTACCCTTCTTTGACACCTGTTTCGTTAGATCCTCCACGATTTTTCTATTTCGGTATGCATCTAGACGGATGGATCGAAAGTCAATGACAGGGTTGGTTACGGTTTTGCACACGCAAGGGCACACGAAAAGCACTCTCTGGCGAGTGCCTGCAGTGTATACACAGCAGAGTGGATTGCCATTCGACGAAGCCTTCTAAGAGGAGTTCACCCACCCAACACGTGCTGAAATAGATCAAGCAATGGCAGGATAACAGTCCTGCGAGCCACTGTCCTAACGAGCTCCCATCTTCAACACAGACCGACACTCGGAACCCCCCCCCCCCCTTTCGTCACTTCCGTGTTCGCTCAGAGGGCCCAGTGGGAGTTCCGCTCCTGACATATGGACACAGGCTTACAGCTTTGCGGCAGGTCAAATCCCTTGCCACGACGAACTTTCTGACCCGTAGCGACTGCATGAGTTGCGTAAAGGCATATCCCTGTACTACCGAAAAAATCTTTTGGTCGCCAATATTCAGGACCTACTGATTGATCTCTACATCTCTGGAAAGACAGTGTTCTTCATTTGGACACCGTACCATAAAGCCTTTCGAGGAAATGAACTTGCCGACCGTTTAGCTAAAGATGCTACTACAGGAGATCAACTTGATGTCGGAATACTGGCCCCATGTGGGTACGGGGGTTAGAATAGGCCCGCGGTATTCCTGCCTGTCATAAAAGAGGCGACTGAAAGGAGTCTCACACTTTTCGGCTCTATAAGTTCAGATCCCATTTTATGATTTGACCTGTAACTTTCCAAATTCTACAGAAGTGTGGGCCATATGGGGAAGGACGCCTTACATGGCGCACGAGTTAATCATAGTACCCTTAGATTCGATCTCCTGAACCTCTTGTCGACATTGCTTTGCATCTCCACCCGAAATTCAACTATTTGGACGAGGACACTTTCCGGGGTATATCATCATGTTGCGTTGTGTCCTATGCTCTTTCGCCCCCATGACAATATTGGATTTCTCTCCACCCAATATCCAGCATGGTATCCAGTCTGTTGTGGTCGGGCCATCATGCACCCATTTGGTGGTAATCCCCCCCCCCCCCCACCCCACAACACAGGGATCCAACTGCTGATTCCTGAGCTGTAAACTCCCCACGTATGCCAAGGAGTAGACACCCATCTTCGTGGGGCATCCGGACTCCCGGCAATGACCATTGTGCCAGGTGGCCTTTCCTGTGGCTGGGTGGCGCCCGTGGGGAGAGCCCCTGATCAGAGCAGGTGGCATCAGGGTGGATGACGTGGACCAAGTCATCCCACGCTTGTGACCATAAGGCGCCAGCAGTCTAAGAAGGGCAAGATCGAATACAATGCTAACAGGTATGACCCTAAATCGTTTCCCTCCCTCGCTACATCATGGGAGGAACGTAGGGCTACAGAAAGAAGAGAGCCATATTCGCCTCAGTATTTAGTCTGTAGCAGAATGTGTGGTGACTCCCTTCTACCTACAAAGCCATTTTGAGGATACGTTTGGGGAAGTGACAGTGCTGTCCAAGATGAGGAACAGTGCAGTCTAGATTCAGACAGCATCCCCCAGCCAAATCCCGGGCGATACTCGCCTGTTTCCGTCAGTCCTCATGGTCCAGATGATTATTTTCCATCGCGACCTCCTCTTGCAGTCTGACGACGAGCTCCGCGCCAATTTAGAACGGCGAGGTGTTCTTTTCATCTGGCGCGTTTACAGGGGACCTAAAGATAACAGCATTGCTACAGGTGGCTTCATATTGGCCTTTGAGGGCAATTCATTGCTTCAAAAGGTGATGGTTTAAAGCATACGTCCCATCTCCTATGTGGCACTTTAAGTGCTGGAAATTCTGGCACCTGTCTTCCTGCTGCACTTCCAGTGCCACATGTCGAGACTGTGGATGTCCACTGCATCCAGATACTCCATGTGCGCCTCCTACCACTTGTATCAACTGTGGAGAGCACCACTCCCCCTGTTGCCAGACTGAAAAGTACTCCAAAAGGAGCACAAAATCATGGTGTACAAGACCCTGGACTGGCTGACTTACCAAAGGCTAAAAGTAAATTTGAGAAATTACAACCCATTCGGTTAACGTCCAAATATGCTGCAGCTACTTTAACATCGCCATAACAAGTGCCAGTCGTTCCACACTCTGTGCCACGAACAGTGGGCCCTCCGGGCCACCAGAATACATCTAACTCCTTGATGGTACAGCCAAAATCTTCTTCTGTTGCCCCCAAACGCAGGGGACATCGGTCCTCCCCCCCCCCCCCTAGCTGGAGAAGCTATAGCCTCCTCCGGCTCCTCTCGTGTGGAAGGGGTCCCTTGGGACCCTCTCTCCCAAAATCTCCACTAATGCCACAATGGACACCCGCCAGTGGCTAAAGGAGCCAAAAGCTGCTGGATGAAGAGCTTCACGATCTTCCTCTGTGCCTGAAGCTACTTTGGAAAAGTCCTCCCAGCAAGCCCCTAAAGAGAAGCAAGAGAGCAAGCACACCAAGAAGAAGTCTGCAAAGAAACAGGACCCTCTGGTGGCCGCAACACTCCACTCCCTACCAGCTCTGCATCTGAGGATGAGGTGGAGATCTCAGCGTCCCCTGAGGACCTGGATCTTAATGATGCCTCATCCGTAATAGGAATGAATACAAATGCTCGTCGGTGATAGCAGGTGACCCTAAGGGGTAACCTGCCTCCTTGCATGGTTCATGCCTTCCCAGCCTCACGATAACGTCATCCTCCGGTGGAATTGCTGTGGTTTATTCCACCACCTGGCTCATTGATTTATCGCTTTGCAGCCCAGGACTTCTCCCATCTATCCACTGGAGAACCCACAGTGAGTTGTGTTGTAGTGACCATTTCCCGATCTTCCTCTCACTCCACCAGCATCATGCCCAAGGACGCCTACCCAGATGGGCTTTAAACAAGGCAGACTGGGAAGCTTTCACCTCTGCTGTCACTGTTGAATCTCCCCCACAGGGTAACATCGATGTGGTGGTTGAGCGAGTCACCAGGACGATCGTCTCTGCAGCGAAAAACGCGATCCCTTGTTTCTTAGGGTGCACCAGGCGAAGACAGTAGCTTGGTGGACGCTGAAAATTGCTGAGGCCACTAAAGAGCGTAGGCGGGCTCTACAGCGACATAAGTGGCGTTATTTCCTGTAGCACCTAATAACTTTTAAACAGCTCCATGCCCACGTTCACCACCATATAAGAAGTTAGAAACAGGAGTGTTTGGAGAGGTATGTCTCTACCACTGGGTGCTTAACGTCACCTTCCCAAGTCTGGACGAAGATTAGACATCTTTTTGATACCAGACCCCGACAGGTGTCCCTGGCATTAACATCAATGGTGTGTTAGCTACCGACGAAAACGCAATTGCTGAGCACTTTACTGAGCACTATGCTTGAGCCGGAGAATTACCCCATAACCTTTCGCACCCTCAAATGGCGGATGGACGGGAAAGTCCTCTTGTTCACTGAACATCACAGTGAACCCTATAATGCTCCATTTACAGAGTGGGAGCTCCTCAGCACCCTTGCGCGTTGCTCTTACACAGCTCCTGGTCCAGATCGGTTCCACAGTCAGATGATTAAACATCTCTCGTCCGACGACAGTAGACATCTCCTCGACATCGTCAACCAGATCTGGTGTGATGGCGTCTTCCCATCGCAATGGCGGGAGAGTACCATCATGCCAGTGCTCAAACACGGTAAAAACCCGCTTGATGTGGATAGCTATCGGCCCTTCAGCCTCACCAACTTTTTTTGTAAGCTGCTAGAACGTATGGTGAGTCGGCAGTTGTGTTGGTTCCTGGCTCCATGCCAGGGTGGTTTTCAGCTGCAAAGTCGTGTGTCGTGCACTTCTGTCGGCGTCTTACCATACATCCGGAACCAGAACTTTACCTTGATGACGATCCACTCACATTAATGGAGACATATCAATTTTTATAACTGATTCTTGACGCCAGATTGACGTGGCTTCCACACCTTCGTCACCTTAAGTGGAAGTGCTGGCACCACTTCAATGCCCTCCGCTACCTGAGCAGCACCACCTGGGGTGCAGATCACTCTACACTGCTGCAACTCTACAGAGCCCTTGTTCAGTCCCACCTTGACTATGGTAGTTTGGTTTATCGTTCAGTGGCGCCCTCAGCGTTGCAGTTGCTCAACCCAGTGCACCACTGTGGTGTTTGGCTAGCGACAGGAACTTTTAGGACGAGTCCAGTGATCAGCATACTGGTGGAGGCTGGAGTCGCTCCATTGCAGATCAGGCGTGCAGAATTGCTAGCCAGTTACATTGCACACATTTGTAGTTCTCCTGAGCATCTAGATTTCCATCTTCTTTTCCCAACCACAGCAGTTCATCTCCCACATCAGCTTCCCAGGTCAGGGCTTACAGGTGCAGTTCGCATCCAGTCCCTTCTATCTGAACTGGACTCTTTCCCTTTATCACCTCTACTCGAGGCCATTTCATATACACCTCCATGGTGTAGCCCTGGACTACAGCTTCGTCTGGATCTTTCACGTGGCCCTAAGGACTCAGCTACTCCTGTGGCTATGCACTGTCACTTCCTCTCGATTCTCTCGGTTCTTACCACGTCCCGGGGCTCTGAAATGGTTTACACCGACGGCTCGATGGCTGATAGTCATGTTGGCATCGCCTATGTTCACAGAGGGCATACTGAACAGCACTCCTTGCCAGATGACTGCAGTGTTTTGACTGCAGAGCTGGTGGCCATATCTCGTGCTCTTGATCATATCCACTCATGCCCCAGTGAGTCGTTTCTGCACTGTACTGACTCCTTGAGCAGGCTCCAAGCTATCGACCAGTGCTACCCTCGCCATCCTCATATCCACTCATGCCCTGGTGAGTCGTTTCTGCTCTGTACTGACTCCTTGAGCAGGTTCCAAGCTATCGACCAGTGCTACCCTCGCCATCCTCTGGTAGCGACCATCCAGGAGTCCATTTATGCCCTGAAATGGTCCAGTCGTTCAGTGGTGTTTGTGTGGACTCCACGACATGTCGGCATCCCAGGCAATGAACTTGCTGACAGGCTAGCCAAACAGGCTACACAGAGCCCGCTTATGGAGATCGGCATTCCTGTAATCGACCTGCATTCCTTATTACGCCACAACGTTTTTCGGGTTTGTGAGACGGAATGGCATAACAGTACACACAACAAACTGTGTGTCATTAAGGAGACTGTGAATGTGTGGAAGTCTTCCATGTGAGCCTCTCGCAGGGACTCTGTGGCTCTTTGCCGGCTCCACATTGGCCACGCCTGGGTCACCCGTGGCTATCTGCTGCGCTGTGAAGGCCCACCTCAGTGTCGGTGTGGCGACCGGTTGACAGAGGCCCATATCCTGTTGCACAGTCCTACTTTGGCTGCCCTGTGACGAAATCTTCGGTTACTGGACTCGTTGCCATTAATTTTAGATGGCAACGCCTTATCGCCTGATTTATTTTTACGTTTTATACGTGAGGGGGGAGGGGTTATCATTCTCTCTAAATTTTGGCGCATGTCCTTTGTCCCTCTGCGTCGATCATCCCAGGGCTTTTAGGCTGGAGGTTTTAATGTGTTGGAGAATGGCTCGCTTGTCTTTTTATTCTCATAATCTTCCAAGCACGGTAATCTGCTTTCTTATTTTAATCTCTTCTGCCTGTTTCTTGCGTCTCTTGTGGTTTTCTTGTCCTCTTTTGTTCCTTGTAGTGTTTGTTGCCTTTCTGTCGTTCTTTTGGTTTTTCCTGCCTCTCGGTACTGTGCTTATGTCTCGTTTGTTTTATTCTTTCCCTTGTGAGATTGTTTTAACAGGAACAAGGGACCGATGACCAAGCAGTTTGGTCCCTTCCCCCCCCCCCCCCTTTTAAACCAACCAACCAACCAATCGGAATACTGGGCACAGACTTATGATTACAACTTCGACGCAATATTTTGAGGTTCTGGGATTTTGAATGGCAGGCCAACATGACCCCTTAAGAGCCAACGAAGGTGTGGCGTACACCTTTCCGGGCCTTTCAGGGAGATGCCATTGTTCTGTGCTGACTACACATTTCCCACACGAGGTTCACCCTTGTTGAGTGCGCACTGCTGGCCGACGTGTGGCACGCTCCCTGCTTCCGTACCTCACTACCTCAGGTGCTTGCGGATGACGAAACCGCCACTGCCGAAGTGTTGAATATCCTGATGGAAAGAGGACTTTACATTAAACTATAATACTCCCCCACTTTCAGTGTTATCGTTGCTTGTGTGGGGGAGAGCCTCCGCCTGTAGCAAGTACCCCCTCACGCGACCACAGGTTAATTTCTTCCCCCTCAGCTTGTTGTGCCTTTAGATCCTGTTCTGCACGATAGTTATTTCAGTTTTCTTTTAGCTGTCATGTTACAACTACTGTCACACGATTTTTAACTCTTGCAGTCCCAGCCGCGCTGTCGATCCAGACGGTGACTGGGACTTGCGCGTCAGCCACGTCACTGGTTGACAGTCGCACGCTGAGTCCACTCCCTGCCTCCCACATAGGCAGCCTCTCTCTCCTCCATAAGCCCCGCTTGCTCAATGCTGCCGCAAAGACAGCAAGCAAACACATCGCAGCCTTCGTTTCAGAAACTCAGTTTAGTTTATTAAACGTGTTTTGCACCATTTTTAATCTGCTGTTTATTACATTTCCTGACTATCCAGCCGTTTTCTGGAATATTCCGATATACGAAAGATCAACAACTGTTTCAACAACTTCAGCGTTAATTTTGAACTGTTTTCTTTTCGTGATGCTCATTATCCACTAAGTTCTGAAAAGTGTTTGGACACACTTGTGTAGTGACGAATTGGCAAGCAGATGTTATGAGAGGTGGATACGTCAGGATAAAAGGAGGCGGGGAGGGCTGCGTTGCTAGCAGGGCACCGATAACGGTGGAGTGAGTCGGCCGGGAGGGCTCAGTACTTGCAATGTGAGTTAGTCACTGGGTTTCACCTGAGGAAGAAATCCGTCAGGGACATTTCAGCCCTGCTAAACCTGCCTGGGCCAACTGCTGGTGATGTGATTTGGAGGTGGAAACGCGAAGGAACGACCACACCTAAGCCGAGACGAGACCGGGCAGAACTCTTGTACTGATGGACAGGGTGATCGAGTGTTGCGCAGGATGCTTGTAAAGTTGGTTGGTTTGTGGGATTAAAGGGACCAGACTGCTACGGTCATCGGTCCCTTTTTCCAAGTACGAAAAACACCCACAGAGAATAAAAAAGAATAACAGAATAGAGCACAGACGACACAGAACAAGAGAAACTGAGACAAAGACCAGACTAAACGAACTAAAATCACACAGAGTGTGACGGTGGTTGGCCGACCATAGAAATAAAAAAGGAAAAGCCAACCACTTAAAACACATTAAAAAATCAGTTTAAAACCGGAGGCCAAAGGCCAGAATCAACACAAAACAAGAAGATAGAACAGAAACACTTAGATTAAATGATAAAAAAAACCCTGCCCGAATAAAACGTAAAACTAAGTCAGCCGTAGCAGAGTCATCTGTTAAAAGGGCAGGGAGCGTGTCAGGCAGTGTGAACGACTGCCTGAGCACAGCTATTGCGGATACTCCAATAAAATATGGACCACAGATAAAACGGAGCCGCAGTGACACAGAGGTGGGTCCTCACGGCGCAATAAGTGGCCGTGTGTCAGCCGAGTGTGCCCAATGCGCAGCCGGCAGAGGACAACAGAGTCCTTGCGAGAGACCCGCATGGACGACCGCCACACAGTCGTCGTCGCCTTGATTGGACGGAGTTTGTTGGGCGTGGGCAGATTGCGCCATTCAGCGTCCCAAACCGAAAGAACTTCACGGCGTAAGACTGCCCGCAAATCAGTCTCCGGGAGGCCAATCCCCAGAGATGATTTACTAGTGGCCTCTTTCGCCAGGCGGTCAACATTCTCATTGCCAGGTATCCCAACATGGCCTGGGGTCCACACGAAGACCACAGAGCGGCCGCAACGCGCAAGAGTATGCAGGGACTCATGGATAGCCATCACCAGACGAGAACGAGGAAAACACTGGTCGAGAGCTCGTAAACCGCTCAGGGAATCGCTACAGATAACGAAGGACTCACCTGAGCAGGAGTGGATATACTCTAGGGCTCGAAAGATGGCGACCAGCTCAGCAGTGTAAACGCTGCAGCCAGCCGGCAAGGAACGTTGTTCGGAATGGTCCCCTAGAGTTAGCGCATAACCGACTCGACCAGCGACCATCGAGCCGTCGGTGTAAACATCTCCAGAGCCCTGATACGTGGCTAGGATGGAAGAAAAGTGGCATCTGAAGGCCTCCGGAAGGACTGAGTCCTTCAGGCCCTGTGCCAAATCGAGCCGAAGGCAAGGGCGATGCACACACCATGGGGGCGTGCGCAGAGGTTCCCGGAAAGGAGGTGGAACTGGGAAAAACCCAAGCCCAGAGAGGAGCTCTTTGACGTGTACGGCGATCAGACAACCCGACCGGGGCCCACGTTCTGGCAGATGGACGACTGACCGCGGGAACAGGACACGGTAATTTGGATGCCCGGGCAAGCTAAAAACATGGACAGCATAAGCAGCCAGTAATTGTTGGCGTCGTAACCGCAGTGGAGGGACACCTGCCTCCACTAGTATGCTGTCCACAGGGCTGGTGCGGAAAGCACCAGTGGCAAGGCGTATCCCGCTGTGGAGAATTGGGTCCAGCACCCGTAACGCAGATGGGAATGCTGAGCCATAAGCCAGGCTCCCATAATCCAGACGGGACTGGATTAACGCCTGGTAGAGCCGCAACAGGGTAGAGCAGTCGGCGCCCCACCGGGTGTGGCTCAAGCATCTCAGAGCGTTTAGATGCAGCCAACAAGCCTGTTTAAGCTGCCGGATATGAGGCAGCCAAGTCAACCGGGCATCGAAAACCACCCCTAAAAACCTGTGTGATTCCACCACTGAAAGAAGTTCGCCGGCAAGATAAAGCCGCGGCTCCGGGTGGACAGTACGTCGCCGGCAGAAATGCATAACGCAGGTCTTGGCTGTCGAAAACTGGAACCCATGAGCTACAGCCCAAGACTGCGCCTTGCAGATAGCGCCCTGTAGCTGACGTTCAACAGCTGCAATGCCAGTAGAGCTGTAGTAAAGGCAGAAGTCGTCAGCATACAGGGAAGCGGAGACAGAATTTCCCACGGCCGCAGCGAGCCCGTTAATGGCTCTTAAAAACAGGCAGACACTTAAAACAGAACCCTGTGGCACACCGGTCTCCTGGACGTGGGAGGAACTATATGAGGCCGCGACTTGCACACAGAAGGTACGATACGACAGAAAATTTCTGACAAAGATCGGCAGAGGACCCCGAAGACCCCATCCATGAAGCGTGGAAAGGATGAGATGACGCCATGTCGTATCGTACGCCTTCCGCATGTCGAAAAAGACAGCGACCAGGTGCTGACGGCGGGCAAAGGCAGTACGGATGGCCGACTCCAGGCTCACCAGATTGTCGGCGGCAGGGCGGCCTTTACGGAACCCACCCTGAGACGGAGCCAGAAGGCCCCGAGACTCCAGTACCCAATTCAAGCACCGGCTCACCATCCATTCGAGAAGCTTGCAAAGAACGTTGATGAGGCTAATGGGGCGGTAGCCGTCCACCTCCAAAGGGCTCTTGCCCGGTTTCAAAACGGGGATGACAATGCTCTCCCGCCATTGCGAGGGAAACTCACCCCCGACCCAGAGACGGTTGTACAGGTCGAGGAGGCGTCGCTTGTAGTCCACTGAAAGGTGTTTCAGCATCTGACAGCGGATGCTATCTGGCCCGGGAGCAGTATCAGGGCAAGCGGCAAGGGCACTGTGAAATTCCCACTCACTGAATGGAGCATTGTAGGATTCAGAAGTGTGGGTGCAAAAAGAAAGGCGCCGACGTTCCATCCGCTCTTTAATGGAGCGGAAGGCCAGTGGGTAATTGGAAGAAGCGGAACTCAGGGCAAAATGCTCTGCCAAGCTGTTGGCAATTTCGTCGGAGTCAGTACAAACTGCTCCATTCAGTGAGAGCGCAGGGACGCCGACAGGGGTCCGATAGCCGTAGACGCGTCGAATTTTGGCCCAGACCTGCGATGGAGTGACATGGATGCCAATGGTGGACACATACCGCTCCCAGCACTCCTTCTTGCCTTGGCGGATAAGGAAGTGGGCCCGTGCACGCAGCCGTTTGAAGGCGATAAGGTGGTCTATGGAGGGATGTCGCTTGTGACGCTGGAGCGCCCGCTGGCGAACTTTAATCGCTTCAGCGATCTCAGGCGACCACCAAGGCACAGCCCTCCGCCGAGGGGACCCAGAAGAACGGGGAATGGCAGATCCGGCGGCAGTAACGACGCCGGTGGTGACCGATTGAACCACCGCATCAATGTCATCATTAGAGAGAGGCTCAATAGCGGCAGTGGAGGAGAACAAGTCCCAGTCAGCCTTATTCATAGCCCATCTGCTAGGGCGCCCAGAAGAGTGACGCTGTGGTAGTGACAGAAAGATCGGAAAGTGGTCACTACCACACAGGTCGTCATGCACACTCCATTGGCTAGGGCTACAGATTGAAAGCTCAATGGCGGAGTATGTGCCATGCACCACACTGAAGTGTGTGAAGGCACCATCATTTAAAATCGAGAGATCGAGCTGCGACAATAAATGCTCAACGGTGGTGCCTCGACCTGTTGCCATGGACCCACCCCACAATGGCAAGAAAGGTGGCGGCAATTGGGCTATCAGCGCAGCCAGGACATGCTGCGAGACATCACAATCCGGTGGAAGGTAAAGACTGCAGACGGTAACAGCCTGTGGCGTCCACACCCGAACAGCGACAGCCTCTAAAGGTGTTTGGAGAGGGACAGACTTGCTGTGCAGAGTGTGAAGGACATAGAGGCAGACGCCACCAGACACCCTTTCATATGCTGCCCGGTTCTTGTAATAACCCTGATAGCCACGGAGGGCGGGGGTTCGCATTGCTGGAAACCAAGTTTCCTGCAGAGCAATGCAGAAGAAAGGGTGAAGGCTGATAAGTTGGCGGAGCTCAGCTAGATGGTGGAAGAAACCGCTGCAGTTCCACTGGCGGATGGTATTGTCCATAGCGGAGAAAGGCGTGACGGGACTGGGAAGGCAGATTACGCCACTGGGTCACCTGCTGCGTCTGATGGAGCACCCGTGCAAGTGCTATCCATTGCGTCTGAGGGACCAGCGAGAGCGAGGTCCTCAGCGGACGCAAGGATCTCCACCTCATCGTCAGACGCAGAGCTGTTAGGTAGCGGTGGAGCAGGTACCACCGCAGGTTTCTTGGTCGTGTGCTCTCGTTGTTCCTTTGGTTGCCATTGTTGAGAGGGCTTATTGGATTCAGTCTCCGGGACCGAAGAGGATCACTAAGCCCGTCGACCAGCGACCTGTGGCTTCTTCAGGCACTGCTTGGTGTCTGCTGTGCCGCTGGTAGGAACCTGGGAAGGGAGTGACCCAAGGGATCCCTTCTGAGTGAGAGAAGCTGAAGAAGACTTACGCTTCTCCGGCTTAGAAGTGGGGACTGGTGTCCCCAGTGGTTTAGTGGGTGCTGCTCCCGAGGTAGATGGTGTGGGAGCAACAGCGAGAGAAGGAGCCCCCATCGTCAAGGGGGCAGGTGAGGTCCTCTGACTCTGAGAGCTGACGGTATGACTTGCAGCTGAAGGAGCTGGAGCAGGAGTGACAGTGGAGGCATAAGATGACATCATGCGCACGGGATGTAGCCGTTCAAATTTCCGCTTAGCCTCAGTGTAGGTCAGTCGGTCCAGGGTCTTATATTCCATGATTTTGTGTTCTTTCTGGAAGATTCTGCAGTCTGGCGAGCAAGGTGAATGGTGTTCCCCGCAGTTGACACAGATGGGAGGCGGGGCACATGGAGTATTGGGATGAGATGGGCGTCCACAATCTCGACATGTGAGGCTAGAAGTACAGCGAGAGGACATGTGACCGAACTTCCAGCACTTAAAGCACCGCATCGGGGGAGGGATACAGGGTTTGACGTCGCATCGGTAGACCATCACCTTGACTTTCTCTGGTAATGTATCACCTTCGAAGGCCAAGATGAAGGCACCGGTAGCTACCTGATTGTCCCTCGGACCCCGATGAACGCGCCGGACGAAATGTACACCACGGCGCTCTAAATTGGCGCGCAGCTCGTCATCAGACTGCAAAAGTAGGTCCCGATGGAAAATAATACCCTGGACCATATTTAAACTCTTATGTGGGGTGATGGTAACGTTAACATCCCCCAACTTGTCACAAGCAAGCAACCTGCGTGACTGGGCAGAGGATGCCGTTTTTATCAAAACTGACCCAGAGCGCATTTTGGACAAGCCCTCCACCTCCCCAAACTTGTCCTCTAAATGCTGTACAAAGAACTGAGGCTTCACGGATAGAAACGAGTCACCATCGGCTCTGGTACAGACGAGATACCTGGGCGAATACACGTCACTGTCATTCATTGCCTTTCGTTCCTCCCATGGTGTGGCCAGGGAGGGGAACGATTTGGGGTCATAAACGTTAGCTTTAAAATGAGCCGTCAAACGCTTAGAGACTGCTGGTGGCTGGCCGCCAGCGAGAGATGATGTACCACGCTTCATTGCGGGTCATCCGCCCTGATGCCACCTACTCCGACCAAGGGCCCTCCCCACGGGCGCCACCCAGCCGCAGCAATAGCCACCTGGCAGGATGGCCATTGCCGGGAGTCTCGATGCCCCAGGGAGATGGGCATCTACTCCTTGGCATACGTGGGGAGTTAACGGCGCAGGCATCAGTAGAGCGATCCCTGTGTTGTCAGGGGGCTACAACCAACAGGGTACATGGGGGCTCCACCACAACGGACTGGCTACCATGCTGGATCTTAGATGCAAAAATGTCCAAGGTCGTCGTCGCAGTTAAAAGCAACACTGCAGAGTGCGGCGTGGTAATCGCACCCAGGGACGTATCCTCGCCTAAGAGATGGAAAACGAAAGGGACACCATTGCAACGACGAAAAAGCCGGCTAAAGGTCTCAATGCACGACGGATACAGTGCACCATGTAAGGCGCCCTTCCCCAATTGGCTCGCTCTTCGGAATAATTTAGAAAGATGGAGGTCAAACCCGAGAGGGGACCATCACATAAGACCGAAACATGTGAGACTCCTTTTAGTCGCCTCTTACGACAGGCAGGAATACTGCGGGCCTATTCTAACCCCCGAACCCGCAGGGGGGGATGCTTGTAAAAAAGGAATCACTTGCGGGTTCTGGATTGCTACCAGCTGCCACAGTCACTGTGCGTGCGGAGTTAGAGAGGGCGTGGTGCGACGGTCGAGCAGCTCCTCATAAACCACACGTGTCTGCAGTCCGTGCCCAGCGACACTTGTCTGTGGGTGACTGGAAGCGAGTGATTTGGAGGGACAAATCTCAGTGTACCCTGTGGCAATTCAGTAGAAGGGTTCAGGGTTGGCGAAACCCTGAAGAACGTTGCCTGCCAGCAGCAAAGTGTGGAGAAGACGGGGTATGGTACGAGGCCATTTTTAGCGGTTAAGGTGCGGTTCTATTCTTGCGCTTAGGAAAACGCTAAATGCAGAAGGACAGGAACGCATTTTAGAACATTATTTTATCGATATTTGTGGGAGAAAACAGCAGCTGTTTTCGTAAATTACACCGTAGGAAATACTGCAACCAGCCGCAACCTTTTTGCAATGATTTCATTGCACCATTACTCGTTTCGACCCTGAGACCATTGTCAAACGGTAGCGTTGACTTCCTTGCAAGTTCTAGACTTCCGTCTTACTGAAAATTAGTCCTTCACATATTATAGCGGAGGCTTTTGGTTTTCCTGCATGATCTATACTGATCGACGAACTGAACTGATAACAAGATGTCGGATACATTTTTTTGCGTCGACAAACCTCTGTCTTATACCATATAAAGGAGGACTTTTCATTAAGACACGAGTGTAAAACTTGCAAAGAAGTCAGTGCTACCATCTGAGATTGTGTTCAGCTCCAAAACTAATACCTGTACAATAAAATCGTTTCAAAAGTGTGTGCTACAGTGTAATTTTACAACACTGTCTACTGTGTACAGCAGAAGAACAATTCCGAGATGATGATTGTATCAGAACGAAAGTGCACCGTGGCAAATAGCATTAGGTACTAGTTTGTGGACAATAACATTGCTTAAATGGACTAGCATGTCCGATCTGAACCCAATGGCACGGCTTCAGGATGAGTCAGAACGCCGACTTGGCTCCAGATCCCAGCGTCCAACATCACTACTCTCCCTGGTGTCGGCACTTGAGGAACTGTGGCCCACCATTCCTCCATAGTCATCCACACACATTGAAAGTGTCCCCAGCACACTTCAAACCTTTGTACAAAGGCTGACACATTCTATATTAAGTTGCAGACAGGCACAATTAAAAGACACTCAGCCATTAAATGAAGAACATCCTACATGGGATACTTCCCACCCTTCTAAAGATGTTCCATCGCCCACCCTGTCTCCACAACATCCTTGTCCATCCTTATGCCACTCCCAATCCGATACCCTTGTCACAAGGATCACATCCCAGTGGAAAACCCAGGTGCAAAGCCTGCTCAACCCATCCATCCAGCATTTCCTATTCCAGTCCTGTCACAGGTTTATCTTACCCCATCAGGGGCAGGGCCAGCTATGAAAGCAGCAGCCATGTAATTTACACCTCTGGTGCCCCATTGCACAGCCTCTTATATTGGTATGACTACCAACCAGCTGTAGCGGCACCACAGTTTAAGGTAGGAAAGTCAGATTTGGCGTAACATTTCTGAGTGCACAGGTTACAGCCAGGCACGGGCCTGTTGACAGTAAGTTATGCTGACTAGCGGTTGCGAAGTAGAATGGAGGCCACAGGGCCGTCAAACCACTGAAACGTGTAAATACAGCGGTTTTCGTGGTGCAAGTTACAGGCAGAAGGGGCCCACTGGCGCAACCTACGTGTTGTGAATACGTGACTTGGAGCGGCGCGTTAGCAAAACGGGGGCGCACAACCGAGTATAAATAGGTGCCGTTTTCTAACGAGAAACATTCGAGTGTGGCAGCTCTCCTGGATGGCGGGGCGTGTCACAGCACTAGCTACTCACAGCAGCAGATGGGGCGCCAGCATTCCAGTCCACAGCGGGTCGCCGGTCCCACCCCCTGAGGCCGACGTGGGGTCTGTAGGCAGCCAGCCGGCAGTGGGCCACTCTTCGGCTCGCTACCGTGGACAGTCGTCCTGGCTTCCGACACACGCCAGAGGCATCCTGAGGCGAGGGCAGCAGATTCGGATGCCGCATCGCGGGCGCTCGTGGTCTCCGAAATCTCAGCAATGCCAGCTAGGAAGGACGCAGTGTGCTGCTCGATGGCTACCAGTGGATCAGCACTGAGTCGACGGGGAAGAAGACTGCCGAGTGAGGTGCCGGCGCAACCCTGACGGCGCGGCCCTGTGAGGCCGACACACAGCAGCGCGTTGCACTGGGTAGCTGGCGAGGTGGCCTAAGCATTGCGGGACCCTGCGACATGGACCGAGGTGAATGGGCCACTGCAGTGGAAGCAAATAAATCATTTGGAAAGCTTGGACAAGTCTTAATACGGTGCCTTCTACCTCTTCCAGCTACATCTGGTCATCCTGTTACATTCAGTGGCGGAAGTCGCCACTACATTTGGTGTCAGAATAGCAGACGCCATCTGTGCAGCACGATGTTTGAGCCCACCGCGTGCATTACAGTCACAGGATGTGGTGAGTTTTGACCAGTTTTCTTTTGAGTGTTGGACGTTTTCTTTCTTGTTTGTGTTTTGAGTATGGCCTGCCAAGAGCCACATTTTAGATGTTTTGCGTGGGCATCGTATTTTTTGTTGTCAGAGTAAGTGTTAGTGTATTTGGGGCAGTAATATTTTTTTTCGTCGCATTTGATTAGTTTTGTATTGGTTTATGATGATACTGACAAGGGAACCTCCCCATCGCACCCCCCTCAGATTTAGTTATAAGTTGGCACAGTGGATAGGCCTTGAAAAACTGAATATAGATCAATCGAGAAAACAGGAAGAAGTTGTGTGGAACTATGAAAAAATAAGCAAAATATACAAACTGGGTCGTCCATGTATAATACAGGCAATATTAAGGGCACTGCGAGGCGAGGAGCACCGTGGTCCCGTGGTTAGTATGAACAGCTGTGGAACGAGAGGTCCTTAGTTCAAATCTTCCCTCAACCGGAAATTTTAACTTTTTATTTTCAGTTTATGTGACAAACTCTTATGTTTTCATCACTTTTTTTGGAGTGATTATTACATCCACAAGAAAGCCTAAATCGGGCAAGGTAGAAGAATCTTTTTACCCATTCGCCAAGTGTACTAGTTAGGTGGGTCGACAACATATTCCTGTCATGTGTCGCACATGCCGTCACCAGTGTCGTATAGAGTATATCAGCCGTGTTTTCCTGTGGATGAATCGGTTGACCTATGACCTTGCGATCAAATGTTTTCGGTTCCCATTGGAGAGGCACGTCCTTTCATCTACTAATCGCACGGTTTTGCGGTGCGGTCGCAAAACACAGACACTAAATTTATTACAGTGAACAGAGACGTCAATGAACGAACGGACAGATCATAACTTTGCGAAAATAAAGAAAGCAAAATTTTCACTCGAAGGCAGATTTGAAGTAAAGACTTCTCGCTCCATAGCTGTTCACGCTAACCACGGGACCACGGCGCTCCTCGCCTCACGTTCCCCTTAATATTGCCTATCTTACGCATGGACGACCCAGTTTGTATATTTTGCTTATTTTTTTCATAGTTCCACACAATTTCTTCCTGTTTTCTCGATTGATCTGTGTTCAGTTTTTCAAGGCCTATCCACTGTGCCAACTTATAACTAAATCTGAGGGGGGTGCGATGGGGATGTTCCCTTGTGAGTGTGATGATACAGAGCTGTAGGAAGTCAGGTTGTTCTTGTACTTAAATTTTTTGTTTTGGGACTAATTGGGAAGGAAGCGACACAATGGCAGAGTCAAGGGCACAAGGTGTGTCAGAACCAAAAGCGGTGCAGATTTTGATGTGAAAGATAGCACAATTGACAGCAGACAATACGCAGTTGAGAAGTGAATTAATGTCTAGAAGTGAGCGAGAAACTGCATCAGGTCAGTCGTTGTTGCCTATGATGCCATGTCAGGAGGCTGATCCAGCTGCCGTGAGTTTGATTATTCCGTTTTCTGGCAAAGCATCTGAGGATGTGCGTTCGTTTGTGGAGGACTTTGAAATTTCAGCTATGATGAATGGTTGGTCTGATGAACAGTTTTTACACGTAGCCAAGATTAGATTAACGGGTCAATCGAAAACATATGTAAGGTGTTCTGAGGCTTTAAGGAAGGCAGGACAGTTTAAGCAGTTTTGAAAGGGCTTTTACAAAGGTACACGAAACAGAATAACGCTCGGTACTTTAGAGGGAGGTCAAGTACAATGTCAAAGAGACAGGGGGAGATGATGGATAAATTTGCGGACAGGAAAAGGGAAATTAATGAGTATACTTACGAGTTGTGTCAGAGCGATGAAGCGAATAGTGTTTTGTTGCAGGAGGCCGAGAAAAGGGCACTTGATGTATTTTTGAGAGGGTTACCGGCGTATATGTTACGGAAAGTGCGTGAGGGGACTCTGAAAGATTTGTATTCGGCCATTCAGCTGGCAATTCAATGCGAGAGAATAGACGTGGCAACAGGGGTATGCGAGAGGCAAACAGTGTTTACAGCGGGTGTGAAATGTTTTAAGTGTGGTCGTATGGGACATGTGCAGAGGCAATGTACCCAGTCACCGAAGAATAAAGGAAGGGGTAGAAATCGGCAGAGGGGAGGACGGAGAAGTGGAGATAGGAGACGTGGACAAGCGTTAAATGACAGAGGGGGCCCAAGATGAATACTTACGTAGTAGTAGTAGTAGTAGTAGTAGAGGGGTTTTTTGGGCGCACGACAGCAAGGTCTTCAGCGCCCAGAATACTTACGCAGAGGTGGAATGTTCAGTGGCAGGATCCATAGGAGCTAAAAAGTTTAAGATTTTGTCGGACACAGGGGTGCAAGTGTCAGTGGCTACTACAAATATAATGGGACGAAGGAAGTTAGACCCACCACGTTATACGTTGCGTGGAGTGGGGAATAAGTAGGTCACGCCTTTGGGGTCGGTGACAGTTGGCTTTCGAATAGAGAAAGTTCGATTTAATGCAGGCATGGAGATAGTAGCATAGGTAGGCGGGGGCTACGACATGATCCTAGGGGTGGATTTCTTGCATCAACATCATGCCAAAATTGACCTTGGACAACGAACTGTGGAACTTGGTGGAACGTTATTTCAGCTAGGGGAGACTGTTGTCAATGCAGAGCTGTCGCGAAGGCGTTCAACGTAATGAACAAACCAACTGAACCGCGTACATTGGCATTAAGGCTTAATTCGCATGAGTGTGTGTCTAGTGGCACCATGAAGTCGCTTTGGGTAAGTGTGGAGTCAAGTCTACTTGTGGGTACAGTATGCGCTACTGAACCAGTGCAGGATAATGAAGTTTTGGGTCCATTGGGTTGTTTTGTGAAATGTAGTGTTGTACGCGTACAGGAAGGGAGCGACGGTCGAGTAGTTCCCGTGAATGAGGATAATTTTAGCGCTGTAGACGCGAATTTGGGGAAAGTAGTTTTAGTAGCAAATTTGGCTGTGCCAGATGACGAAGACTGTGTTCGAGAGGTAGGCGAAGCGATCAACCACTAACTGCCGATAGAACTGCATTGCGTGACAAAATTAAGCATTTGAAAGGAGAAAAAACAGAGCATACTGAATAATTAATGTTGGAATTTAAGGATTTGTTTTTTTCCACAAGGGCCGTAACCAGCAACTCCATTATTTCAACATAGGATACCAACAGGGAATGAAGCACCTGTTTACCACAAATTATACAGAATACCGAGGTATTTGCAGCCGATTGTGGAGGATTTCATTGATTAGCAGCTTGCGGACGGTATTATAGAGCATAGTAGTAGTTGCTGGGGTGCAGGCATTGTCGTCGTGCCTAAAAAATCTGTAGATGGAACTAAGAAGTACAGGTTCTATTGAGACTACCGAAACCTCCATAATAAGACAATTTTTTTTTGTCATCAGTCTACTGACTGGTTTGATACGGCCCGCCACGAATTCCTTTCCTGTGCTAACCTCTTCATCTCAGAGTAGCACTTGCAACCTACGTCCTCAATTATTTGCTTGATGTATTCCAATCTCTGTCTTCCTCTACAGTTTTTGCCCTCTACAGCTCCCTCTAGTACCATGGAAGTCATTCCCTCATGCCTTAGCAGATGTCCTGTCATCCTGTCCCTTCTCCTTATCAGTGTTTTCCACACATTCCTTTCCTCTCCGATTCTGCGTAGAACCTCCTCATTCCTTACCTTATCAGTCCACCTAATTTTCAACATTCGTCTATAGTACCACATCTCAAATGCTTCGATTCTCTTCTTTTCCGGTTTTCCCACAGTCCATGTTTCATTACCATACAATGCTGTACTCCAGACGTACATCCTCAGAAATTTCTTCCTCAAATTAAGGCCGGTATTTGATGTTAGTAGACTTCTCTTGGCCAGAAATGCCTTTTTTGCCATAGCGAGTCTGTTTTTGATGTCCTCCTTGCTCCGTCCGTCATTGGTTATTGTACTGCCTAGGTAGCAGAATTCCTTAACTTCATTGACTTCGTGACCATCAATCCTGATGTTGTTTCTCGCTGTTCTCATTTCTACTACTTCTCATTACCTTCGTCTTTCTCCGATTTACTCTCAAACCATACTGTGTACTCATTAGACTGTTCATTCCGTTCAGCAGATCATTTAATTCTTCTTCACTTTCACTCAGGATAGCAATGTCATCAGCGAATCGTATCATTGATATCCTTTCACCTTGTATTTTAATTCCACTCCTGAACCTTTCTTTTATTTGCATCATTGCTTCCTCGATGTACCGATTGAAGAGTAGGGGCGAAAGGCTGCAGCCTTGTCTTACACCCTTCTTAATACGAGCACTTCGTTCTTGATCGTCCACTCTTATTATTCCCTCTTGGTTGTTGTACATATTGTATATGACCCGTCTCTCCCTATAGCTTACCCCTACTTTTTTCAGAATCTCGAACAGCTTGCACCATTTTATATTGTCGAACGCTTTTTCCAGGTCGACAAATCCTATGAAAGTGTCTTGATTTTTCTTTAGCCTTGCTTCCATTATTAGCCGTAACGTCAGAATTGCCTCTCGCGTCCCTTTACTTTTCCTAAAGCCAAACTGATCGTCACCTAGCGCATTCTCAATTTTCTTTTCCATTCTTCTGTATATTATTCTTGTAGGCAGCTTCGATGCATGAGCTGTTAAGCTGATTGTGCGATAATTCTCGCACTTGTCAGCTCTTGCCGTCTTCGGAATTGTGTGGATGATGCTTTTCCGAAAGTCAGATGGTATATCGCCAAACCCATATATTCTACACACCAACGTGAATAGTCGTTTTGTTGCCACTTCCCCCAATGATTTTAGAAATTCTGATGGAATGTTATCTATCCATTCTGCCTTATTTCACCGTAAGTCCTCCAAAGCTCTTTTAAATTCCGATTCAAATACTGGATCCCCTATCTCTTCTAAATCGACTCCTGTTTCTTCTTCTATCACATCAGACAAATCTTCACCCTCATAGAGGCTTTCAATTTATTCTTTCCACCTATCTACTCCCTCCTCTGCATTTAACAGTGGAATTCCCGTTACACTCTTAATGTTACCACCGTTGCTTTTAATGTCACCAAAGGTTGTTTTGACTTTCCTGTATTCTGAGTCTGTCCTTCCGACAATCATAGCTTTTTCGAAGTCTTCACATTTTTCCTGCAGCCATTTCGTCTTAGCTTCCCTGCACTTCCTATTTATTTCATTCCTCAGCGACTTGTATTTCCGTATTCCTGATTTTCCCGGAACATGTTTGTACTTCCTCCTTTCATCAATCAACTGAAGGATTTCTTTTGTTACCCATGGTTTCTTCGCAGCTACCTTCTTTGTACCTATGTTTTCCTTCCCAACTTCTGTGATGGCCCTTTCCAGAGATGTCCATTCCTCTTCAACTGTATTGCCTACTGCGCTATTCCATATTGCTGTATCTATAGCGTTAGAGAACTTCAAACGTATCTCGTCATTCCTTAGTACTTCCGTATCCCACTTCTTTGCGTATTGATTCTTCCTGACTAATGTCTTGAACTTCAGCCTTCTCTTCATCACTACTATATTGTGATCTGAGTCTATATCTGCTCCTGGGTACGCCTTACAATCCAGTATCTGATTTCGGAATCTCTGTTTGACCATGATGTAATCTAATTGAAATCTTCCCGTATCTCCCGGCCTTTTCCAAGTATACCTCCACCTCTTGTGATTCTTGAACAGGGTATTCGCTATTACTAGCTGAAACTTGTTACAGAACTCAATTAGTCTCTCTCCCCTTTCATTCCTTGTCCCAAGCCCATATTCTCCCGTAACCTTTTCTTCTACTCCTTCCCCTACAACTGCATTCCAGTCGCCCATGACTATTAGATTTTCGTCCCCCTTTACATACTGCATTACCCTTTCAATATCCTCATACACTTTCTCTATCTGTTCATCTTCAGCTTGCGACGTCGGCATGTATACCTGAACTATCGTTGTCGGTGTTGGTCTGCTGTCGATTCTGATTAGAACAACCCGGTCACCGAACTGTTCACAGTAACACACCCTCTGCCCTACCTTCCTATTCATAACGAATCCTACCCCTGTTATACCATTTTCTGCTGCTGTTGATATTACCCGATACTCATCTGACCAGAAATCCTTGTCTCCCTTCCACTTCACTTCACTGACCCCTACTATATCTACACTCCTGGAAATTGAAATAAGAACACCGTGAATTCATTGTCCCAGGAAGGGGAAACTTTATTGACACATTCCTGGGGTCAGATACATCACATGATCACACTGACAGAACCACAGGCACATAGACACAGGCAACAGAGCATGCACAATGTCGGCACTAGTACAGTGTATATCCACCTTTCGCAGCAATGCAGGCTGCTATTCTCCCATGGAGACGATCGTAGAGATGCTGGATGTAGTCCTGTGGAACGGCTTGCCATGCCATTTCCACCTGGCGCCTCAGTTGGACCAGCGTTCGTGCTGGACGTGCAGACCGCGTGAGACGACGCTTCATCCAGTCCCAAACATGCTCAATGGGGGACAGATCCGGAGATCTTGCTGGCCAGGGTAGTTGACTTACACCTTCTAGAGCACGTTGGGTGGCACGGGATACATGCGGACGTGCATTGTCCTGTTGGAACAGCAAGTTCCCTTGCCGGTCTAGGAATGGTAGAACGATGGGTTCGATGACGGTTTGGATGTACCGTGCACTATTCAGTGTCCCCTCGACGATCACCAGTGGTGTACGGCCAGTGTAGGAGATCGCTCCCCACACCATGATGCCGGGTGTTGGCCCTGTGTGCCTCGGTCGTATGCAGTCCTGATTGTGGCGCTCACCTGCACGGCGCCAAAAACGCATACGACCATCATTGGCACCAAGGCAGAAGCGACTCTCATCGCTGAAGACGACACGTCTCCATTCGTCCCTCCATTCACGCCTGTCGCGACACCACTGGAGGCGGGCTGCACGATGTTGGGGCGTGAGCGGAAGACGGCCTAACGGTGTGCGGGACCGTAGCTCAGCTTCATGGAGACGGTTGCGAATGGTCCTCGCCGATACCCCAGGAGCAACAGTGTCCCTAATTTGCTGGGAAGTGGCGGTGCGGCCCCCTACGGCACTGCGTAGGATCCTACGGTCTTGGCGTGTATCCGTGCGTCGCTGCGGTCCGGTCCCAGGTCGACGGGCACGTGCACCTTCCGCCGACCACTGGCGACAACATCGATGTACTGTGGAGACCTCACGCCCCACGTGTTGAGCAATTCGGCGGTACGTCCACCCGGCCTCCCGCATGCCCACAATACGCCCTCGCTCAAAGTCCGTCAACTGCACATACGGTTCACGTCCACGCTGTCGCGGCATGCTACCAGTGTTAAAGACTGCGATGGAGCTCCGTATGCCACGGCAAACTGGCTGACACTGACGGCGGCGGTGCACAAATGCTGCGCAGCTAGCGCCATTCGACGGCCAACACCTCGGTTCCTGGTGTGTCTGCTGTGCTTGTACAGCCCTCTCGCAGTGTCCGGAGCAAGTATGGTGGGTCTGACACACCGGTGTCAATGTGTTCTTTTTTCCATTTCCAGGAGTGTATATTGAGCCTTTGCATTTCCCTTTTCAGATTTTCTAGTTTCCCTACCACGTTCAAGCTTCTGACATTCCACGCCCGACTCGTAGAACGTTATCCTTTCGTTGATTATTCAATCTTTTCTCATGGTAACCTCCCCCTTGGCAGTCCCCTCCCGGAGATCCGAATGGGGGACTATTCCGGAATCTTTTGCCAATGGAGAGATCATCATGGCACTTCTTCAATTACAGGCCACATGTCCTGTGGATACACGTTACGTGTCTTTAATGCAGTGGTTTCCATTGCCTTCTGCATCCTCATGTCGTTGATCATTGCTGATTCTTCCGCCTTTAGGGGCAATTTCCCACCCCTAGGACAAGAGAGTGCCCTGAACCTCTATCCGCTCCTCTGCCCTCTTTGACAAGGCCGTTGGCAGAATGAGGCTGACTTCTTATGCCGGAAGTCTTCGGCCGCCAATGCTGATTATTTATCAAAATTTAGGCAGTGGCGGGGATCGAACCCGGGACCGAAGACGTTTTTGATTACGACAATAACGGACGCATACTCCATTCCAGAAGTATCAAAGACTTTGGATCACGTAGGACAGTGCCAGTACTTTTCTACGTTGGATATGACAAGTGGTTATCATAAGTTAGAGGTGGCTCCAGAGGACCGTCCAAAAACTGCATTCTCTACTCCTGGAGGCGATTATGAATACATCAGAATGCCAATCGGTTTGAGAAACGCTCTGGCAACGTTTCAGAGGTTGTTAGACAGTGTCTTGAGGAGTGTGAAACCACGGCAGTGTCTTGTCAATTTGGATAGCATCATAGTGTTTTCAAGTAGTATGGAACAACATAGACAGCGGTTAAGGGAAGTCTTTGTGAGGTTAAAAGCAGCTCGTTTGACGTTGAGCCTGGAGAAGTGCCATTTTGCATTAGAAGAAGTAAAATATTTGGGTCAAATTATCAGTAAGGATGGAGTGCAAACAGATCCGAGGTTGATACAGGCTGTAAGGGATTTTCGGGAACCGAAAACAGTTAAGGAAGTGCAGTCATTCATCGGAATTTGCAATTTCTATGGAAAGTTCGTGAAGGGTTTTGCAGATTTAGCACAGCCGTTGAAGCCATTGTTACGGAAGTGTGTGAAATTTGAGAGGATAGAAGAGCATCAGAAATTGTTTGACAAACTGAAAGAAGTGTTAACATCAAGTCCGCTTCTTGTGTTTCCAGATTTTGAAAAGGAGTTTATACTAGCATGCGATGCATCGAATCAAGCATTAGGGTGTGTTCCTAGTCAGCAAATTGATGGAAAAGAACATCCTGTCGCCTATGCGTGTAGGCAGTTGAATGCAGCTGTTGTGTCGGCAGCCGGGCCGACACCGTGAAGCTGAGGTGGCTGAAAATGCACGCGAGACTAACGCAGACGGACGTGAAGTACTGGAACAGGATACGTAATTAATGTTAGGAAGAAAAGTACGGAGCAGGTTTAATACTTAACTTTAATTAATCCTTGTGGTACATCGATCTTCACGGTACACAGGAGACTTCAAGTACAATCACTGTATGGCTAATGGCGCCTTGCTAGTTCGTAGCCCTTAACTTAGCTGATGGCTATTCTGTCTCTCGGCTACTGAGAGAGAAAGGCTTCGTACAACTGGGCGGTAGCTAGGTTCTCGTACAACTGGGCGGTAGCTAGGTTCTCGTACAACTGGGGCGAGTGCTCTCTCGTATCACGAGACCTGCCTTGGTGGTGGTGCTAGGTCTGGGATTACACAGTGGCGACACGCGGGTCCGACATGTACTAAATGGACCGCGGCCGATTTAAGCTACCACCTAGCAAGTGTGGTGTCTGGCGGTGACACCACAGCAGCAAAGAGGAATTACTCGAGAACTGAGAGGTAGATGCTTAGCGTAATCTATGGAATCACATATATTAAATGTTATTTATATGGGAGAAGATTTCGGGTAGTGACAGATCATGCTGCATTCAAGTGGTTGTTGGGTTTCAAGGACCCGTCCACTAGACTTCCTAGATGGGCTGTGAGGCTTAGTGAATTCTACTACGAGGTCGTGAAGTTAGGACAAAAGATAGTAGTGCCAGTGAAGTTGAGGATGAGGTTTTAAAGGAAGCACATGGTCACGTGTTCTAACATTCTGCGTGGTGTCTGTTTGTTCTATATCGTGTCTCCCTACCACTTTCGCGCAACGACGCTCTGAGCGTGTTTTTTAGGGAATTGACTAGTTTGAACCTGGAACCTGTTGCTGGTAAGGAGACGCCAGACCACACATGACATGTAGAATTCAAAAGAGTTCAGTGAGACTAGCGATGATGTAACCAAATACTTAATGATTTCAGCGTCAGCTACACTGCACTCCCTGTAAAAGAATCTTAATGCTAACTAAATTTAGTGGAAGGGGTTCAAGGCTTTCCTATTTTTAGTTAGCTGGTAAAATACCGTCGAAAAAGCAGTTAAGTTTACCATTGGAAATTTTATTCTACTCACAAAATATTGTTTATAAATTGCACTATTGATAAAAGGAAATTTTTTGATACAGGATGGTAAAAACCAACTGCGTTCAACAAAAATGTGAACGAATATTCCCTGGATGGGTTTCCAAGTCCTATAATGGATCGAAGGATGACCTATGCCATATCACATCTATAATCTAGGTTTAAATTAAGTTACACAAGGGAGAAAACTATCAAAATGGTCTACAGTGACCCTCAATTATCTTTAATTACTTATCTAACTTGTCGTAAATTGCAGTGGCTGATGTGGCTTCTCAATAACTATATAACAGAAAAATCATCGCGTTTCAGATTTTTACTTCAAGTGGCAAATGTGAACACCATGAGCTTTAATTGACGATCGACACTAGTATTACGCAAAAAGGGGGTGTAACAGAGGAGACTTCTGCCGTTCTGAGTGAAGCTTTATGCGCTGTTATGCAGCATCGCATTCGTTCATTACCTTGTCGGTGTTTGTCAGGGGGCGGCGGGCAGCACAGCTCCGCTCACCTCGCCATCTCGGAAGCAACTCTCTCCTAACTTCTCCTTACTACAATTTACCGAAGTTGGTTTAAAAAAACTATCTGGCTGTGTTTTCATCTGACCAATCAGGGTCTCAATGTTAACCTTAAGCTCTGCCTACAAAAATTCTGTCGATCCAATGAGAAACGTTATACTTTTCGTGGTGGGGCAATGTTTTTAAAGTTTGCAACGTGACAGAGACGCGAAAAAGTCTCACCCTAAAACTTGCAGCTGGTGTGGTCCTTTTAGTGTTATCGTAAGATCTATACTGTTCTTCTGGAGGGCTCTAGCTTTTAACATGGGCTGGGGGGTGGTCCTGACGTAACAGAGACGCGAAAAAGTCTCACGCTAAAACTTGCGGTTGGGGTGGCCCTTTTTGTGTGATCGTAAGATCTATACTGTTCTTCTGGATGGCTCTAGCTATTAACATGGGCTGGGGGGTGGTCCTGACGTAACAGAGACGCGAAAAATTCTCACGCTAAAACTTGCTGTTGGGGTGGCCCTTTTTGTGTTATCGTAAGATCTATACTGTTCTTCTGGAGGGCTCTAGCTTTTAACATGGACTGAGGGGTGGTCCTGACGTAACAGAGACGCGAAAAAATCTCACGCTAAAATTTGCAGCTGGTGTGATCCTTTTAGTGTTATCGTAAGATCTATACTGTTCTTCTGGAGGGCTCTAGCTTTTAACATGGGCTGGGGGGTGGTCCTAGCGGTTAGCTGGCGACGTTGTTGTCCGTCTCTTATCGTAGGGCCTTTCAGCTTAACACGGTTCTGCTCTTGGCTTCTGTTCTCGTTTCTCCCCTCGGAAATGCGTCTGTCTCACGGTGGGAAGGTGTGACATGCATTTAGGCATTCTTGTGTTAGTCTGTGGTATTCCATTTGCTCCCTCGTTACTCGTATTACTTTGGTTAATTTAATGTCACGATTTATTCGGAGCTATGTGACATACTACTGGATTTGCTTATCATGTCAGGGTTTTCATGGAAGGTGTTGGATTTGCCTGACACCTTACAGTGTTATCCGGTCATGGAGAGTGCAGAGCGACGAATAGGAGAGTGGCGGAGAGGTATTGGTGGAGAGGTAGTAAAGTAGATGTGGATCAGTATGTCAAGAATTGTATACCATGTGCGCAGAGGGCAAATTTGAGTTAGATACTGCTACAACGATTGCCAGAAGCGACATGTCCATTTTCTTTGTTGGGGATTGATGGCTTCGGACATTTTAGGCGAACACCACCTGGGAAAAATTTCGTTCTCACAATAATAGATCGTTTTTCGAGGTATTTGGAGATGGTGGGTATGTGGAGATGGTGGCTATGCCAAATCAACAGGCAGAAATGGTCGCGCAAGCGTTAGTAAACAACTGGATTTTGAAATTTGCTGAGAGAATAATTTCTGACCAAGGGACCAACTTCATGTCAGATTTAATGAAGGAACTGTGTAAATTGTTGAACGTAAAGAAGTTGAGGACGAGCGCGTTGCATCCACAGGCCAACGGAAGGACAGAACAGGTACACAGAACAATCGGTAAGATGCTGAGTTTTTATGTGGATTCTCATCACCATCAGTGGGACGAGTATTTGAAGCATACTGTATGCGCATACAATGCAAAAGTCCATACAAATACCGATTTGTCTCCATATGAGGTAGTGTATGGGCGAAAAATGCCATCACCGTTTCATTTAGTGAAGCTACAGAAAGGAAGGACCGGTGAATCTGTTCGTCAGTTCGCAAGGGCAGTTCGGGATCTTTAGAAACGGGTACAAATGGCGAATACAAAGGCTTTGGAAAGGCAGGAAGACGCAGTAATGCAGAAAGGAAGTTTACCGCAGTATAGAGTGGGGCAATGGGTAATGGTGTTCAGCCAGCCCCTATACGCAGAAAGGGAAAACGAATAAGTTCCTCATGAGGTATCAAGGGCCATACCAAGTTGTTGAAACCACATCCCCCGTTAATGTTAAGCTTCAGCTGTCAACTAAAACAACGATAGTACACATTGGGCAGTTACAGCCATTTAAGGGTTGCCCAGATGTGGTTCCAGGCGTGTCACAGGACGGAAAGAGGAAGAAAGAGAGAGTGAAGAGAGGTGCTGAGCACAGAGAAAACAAGGAAGATTGAGTACAGCATGAAGTACCGTATGCTTTGCGATACAGAAAGTAGTAGAGTATTTGTAGTTGTTTTTTTTTTCGTGTCATGAATCATTGCGTTTGTTTAGAGTAATTAGGCATTTTATTTCCATTTGTTGTATGTATTTTCGAATATAGGCTGCTGCGGTCATCAGTCCTTTTGAAGAAGGAGGAAAGGTGATGGTGATCCCTGTCCTCAGGTCACTGAAAAGGGAAGTGTAGCGTTTGACGTATGTGGAGTGTTGTTGGAAGAGAAATCAAACGCAGTTCTGGAGAAATAAATGCGTCGGAGTAAATTTTGCAGCAAAGCCGTAATAAATAGGTGTTGAACGATGTCAGAGTTGTACGATCTCCTGTTTAAATTTTTAGTTATCGTCAGTGGTGGTTCAGGAAATTCATGTTTATAGCACCAGTTTATGACATCTCCCTTACTTTATGAATGCATATGATTTATTTACTGGTGAGTTAACATAATTACTTATATATTTGCACCTGGAGTGGACGTAAGTAAGGGCGATGCATAACAAAGTATTTTTGTTGAACTTATCTTGCAATTTGCCTGAGTCAGGTAGCTGGTGATTCCCTCTAATTAAAACTCCAGGTCATACAATTTGCGGAGGTTTATTTGTTGATGATAACATTTTTCCAAAGTCATTGCAGGATACATCAAACTTCACATATAGTCGTTTTTACAATGCAACAGCTGACAAACTGACTTACTGACCGAAAAGACTTGACTACAAAGTGAACCCCTAGACGAACTGAAGCTGCATTGCCGCGTTTTCTTATATATATTCCAAACAATGAATGTTCATTACTTCAATTTTACGCCATCGTGAAATTAACAGTTACAATTAAAAGTTACAAATATACAAAAGGTTGACAATCAGATTACTTACAGCATAAAATATTAGTTCATTACAGATGAGTTCTAGGTTAGAAATTGTACAATTTAAGACTGAAAATTAAATATGACTTTTTTACAATAATGTGTTTCATTAATTTAATAAATACAAATCAATTATCGATAGGAAAATATTGCTAACATTTACGTAATATATACACAAGTTCTTTAACTTCATAACTTTGAAATATGCATCCAATTGTAAGTAATGGAGTTAATTACATGTGCTAACAATGATAAATAAATTATTTTTGTAATGGTATTAATTCTGGTTTACAAATTTGGGTTTGAAATTATATATCACTTGAAATTACGTGAATTTAAATTTGGTTCTTGCTTTTTGATCGATTTACAATAACGTTTTCCAAACTGAACTTTCGAGATCTAATTGTAGTTAATTAACGAAAGTAATAATGATGCTAACATTTATAACTACTCCTAATTGAATGAATTACATACTGATTATTATAGTTCTGAGTAAATGTTGATGGTTCATAGTGATCATTATCTTACTGAGAGGTGGCATGCCTTTATGACACACACAGTGACTTGCCCCCTCTCATATTTACATCTTACTCTGATTAATTCGAGTTGGGGCAGTATGGCCCAGTATTGTCATTACAAGGCTAGTACTGAGAATTTGCTTCACATGCGGACTTCCCACGCAGCATCTCTTGTCACGCGAGTGGTCGGGTGACAGGCAGGTTATGCTGATCTTGAAAGGGTTATGCCGACGTATGTGAGGGAGTCGAGTGGATGCTGTCCAGACGCCGACATTGTCAAAAGAGCGGGGGCGACACGCCCACAGGGGCCTGAAGGAGTGGCTGGGGCTAGAGATTCCGTTACTTCGCAGAAGCTTAGTGAAAACCCTTTCTGACTGGCTCCATCGAGGTGTGAGAATGACTTGTGTTCCCAGGCGGTCTTGGCGGGAAAATTCCCACGTTTTCTGCAAAATCATAACTATGATTGGCTTGCTCAGGGGATAGCTCTGTGACGTAGCAAAATCGATGCAGCAATTGGCGCCACGTATCTTCATTGATGGAATAGTAGTGCTTCAGCAACAGACTGGAATTTTCCGCCGGTTTTCGAGTTGCTGATTGGAACGTTTAACCACAGCCACTGTCGTGGGGGACGGGAATGTTCTGTGTTCGGGTTGTACGGGTGCTCTTGAGGAGTCAGCTCTCGTCTTTTGGTTGGAGTAGGTTGCAAGACTGAGCTCTCGCTGCCCTGGGCAGCCTGCCTTCCATTGGCTGTCTAATATACTTTCATTTAATTGTAACTGTTTGACGAAGTTGCTGAAGTTTCGACTTCAACGTAACTTTCCCAGTACAGTTGGCAATTTAGCGTTCTGCATACAAGTGGCCTATGTTGTCCATCTTGAGCAATTTTGGCTAAAGTTGACTGTATTGGAATTACTGTGTGACTTCGCTTGTTAAAATCAATTACTGTACCGTCAGTGATTGTGTAGTGTGCCTTCTTCGTCTCCCTCAGAGGCGCATTTATGTTTCTAGGAAGTCTTTAGTGTGGAACAACCAGACCATATAAAGGCACATTTGCATGCCGAGCGTGAGTTTCCTCGGAAACGCGAGATATTAATTAAATAAATAATCAGTGACAAATAAATAAAGCCTATGGCACACAACTGCAGCGCTGTGTCGCTGATAAAACAAAAGCACAATTACGTTACTCTGATGTTTGATTAAAAAAAATAGAGCTCTGGTTGAAGTGGTGCGAGAAGCACGTATTTTAGTTTATTGTCTGGCACACCGCCATATTTCATGTTATAGAAAATTACTGCGAGTTGCAACCATACTAGGCACTCGATTCTGAAAAGAATTTATATTTATAAAAGTAAGTAGGATTATGAATTGTAGGCTTATTCATTGAATACATCTGATTTAACTAACTGTGTAATTTTTTTGATTAGTAGACAATCACCTCTGTACGACGTTTTGGCATGGCTGGCAAATTATTGTAAAAGTGAGATTTAGATTATGAGTCCGCACCTACCGCAGCAGTCTTTGGAGACGATTTAATTACGAAGTCCGATTATTTCAGTTTTATTTCACGGTCAACTACGAGTAACATTGCCTTTACGAAAAAGCCATTGTCGAGCGTCTGGTACCAAATAATTAAAACCTGACGACTCATAGGAGAGACAATCATACAGATAAAATAATTAATATTTTATTTTATTTTATTTTATTAATTTTATATTGGCGACTGCGTGTCGGACTTGTTATTTTGTCATTTGTTACATTGTTCTCTTTGTTTCATGTGAAAAATCAACTTTCTGGACCTGGACTTGACTATATGAGAAATAACAAAAATCAGAAGATTTTGCCAATTATAAAATTTTGCGGGAAGACGCAAAGAAGCTTCCAGCAAAATAAGGTAAGACGCAGCATCTTTGCATTAGCAGGCTTGACCAGACGTATAATTCAGTGTATTAGCTTTTCAGTAGATTCTGTAGTGTTTCTTTTCCGCATAACAGTTTCAGTGATAAATTCCATTCTCAGTATTTTTCCTTAAACAATAACGTATGCAAGAATACCAATACACGAGTGTACAATATGGCCGACTTCTGTACGATACATAATAACATGGCCAGCAGCCATTACCAATAATCTCAAATTCAGTTTATATTTTTAAATTAACAGACAGCCATTGTTGCTACGACTGATTCATGCTCAACTGCATTTTATTTTAAAATCAGTGTCAAATATTTTCTTGAAACATATATCACGTGTGGCATGGTAATAACTAGAAAACAATAAGCAAAAATGGAACAGCAAAGACGTACTATTCAGACGCAATCCGACTCGGACGAGAGACAAATGTTAGAAAATGACTTTACGACAGCAACCGGTAGTGACGATTCATCAAACATTGACGCAAGTGTTGACGAAAATTTTGACAATAGGCCCTCCACCACAAAAATTTCAAAGTCTCAATCAGAGCCCATGCTAATGCATGACGTCACGTCTAATGACGCGGCGGGGGCAGAGACCTTGCAAACGGTAAACATTGCCGACATGTTACAAATGCTAATGAAACAAAACGCAGAAAATATGGCAACCTTAAAGACACAAAATGAACTGTTAAAGACACAAAATCACGGAATCAAATCTGATCTCATAGCACTCAAGACAGCTAATGACACTTTATGTAAGCGTGTGGAACTTATAGACGCCTCACTGACCAAACAGATGACTGAACTCAGTACTAAATTTTCCCAGCTTAATACGAGACAAGAAAAGATTACAACTGACGTAGCACTTTTACAGACACAAGTAAAAAACCTTAATGTCACGTGTGAAGTTCTTACTGAACAAATTCAAACATATCCTTCAGTACATGACAACCTTGAAAAACGAATTACTGACGTACAGAATAAATTTGACAATGTTGAACAACACCTGACTGACATCTTACAATCTGATGCCACAGCTCATTTTCAAAATATTAATAAAGAATTTCATGATTGTGTAGTCAACAAAGACAAACATTTTGATAGATGCTTACGTGAAAATTTACCAACAATTGTGCACGACTCCGTAGCGCAATACATTACTAATAACAAACAGCTGATCAGTGACGCAGTACAATCCGTCACTGCACCCATGAGACAATTCACCGATCGACCACAGTCTGAATGTAACGAAAATATCAGTCAAAATGCACAGTTCAGGAACCAATATACATTCGAGTATGACACACACATACCGCACACGACAAACACACAAGAACAAAACACACCACGACTACAACACATACCACGATGTGCAAACACAAACACAAGCTATTATCATGGTAAACCACAGCAACATTATCGTAATTACTCGCCAGCTGGACATAGCAGTAATTACAGTGGGACAAATCCATATCATAATGCAAAGGAAGACGAAAGCTTAATGAAACACAGGCAATTTCAGATTTTTATCCCAGAAAAACGAACCATTCATCCGGTGATTTTTCTCAAATCTTTTAGTAACGCATTTCCACGCACTTGGAGTGACCGGAAAAAGATTTCATATATTGTCGGTTACATCCAAGGCGATGCAGCTGTCTGGGCATACAGTCAAGCTGACGTATGTACCACGTACAGTGAGTTTGAGCGTGCTTT
This sequence comes from Schistocerca piceifrons, assembly GCF_021461385.2. Classification (NCBI taxonomy): domain Eukaryota; kingdom Metazoa; phylum Arthropoda; class Insecta; order Orthoptera; family Acrididae; genus Schistocerca; species Schistocerca piceifrons. Next base: position 827,459,094 of record NC_060141.1, read on the forward strand.
TCTGAACAAATTCTGGTCGCAATCCGTTCAGGAGCGACTCAGAAGACAAATTTTAGAACCTGAAACTTTTAACAGTAAAAATGGTAACTTACGCAGATATTTTGAAAAATACTTGAACATGGGACACTTTTTAGACGAACCGGTCGCAACGCGAGATATACTCCGTGCGTTGAAGGCCAAATTGCCTTTCAACATTAAAGAAAAACTCCTACATATCCCGGATGACGATTCAGATTATTTTTTAACAGCTTTAGATTCGGTTGACATGTTACTTGAAGATCAGCGCTTCGCGCGGCAAAACAGCAGCCACAATGTTTACACTAGTGGTATGCAAAACATGCAGGCTTGCCAACACAATTCTGGCGCGCCCACAGTTGGATACGCGGTACAACAAAAACAGCAAACTCACATGCCGTCTCAGTACGGAAATCAAAATCAACACGCGTATTCCAATACAAACAATAGTTACAACAGTAATAACATTTCATGCGGCAATCCATACAAAAGGCACCGCGGTAATAACTACAACGGTAACAACGGATACAAAGGTAATAACAAAAACACAAACAGAAATAGAAATAATAATAACTACGAGCCAAGACAGCATCAAGGTTGGACTCGTAACGATCAGTACTTTCATTCAAACTCTGCTTTACCACAGCAGCCACCAGGTCAAAATTGGAGCATACCTTACGACCGACAGGTAAGTTATAATGCGCAACAGCAACAACAACCGCAAAAGTTTGGAGATCATAATAGGCAATATCCGAATGTGAATATAATAGAAATGACACCTGATGCACAACCTCAATCTGTGTCAGTACCTAGTACAAATGCTAATCCACTACTTTGCCCCAGGTCGTGGCTGAAGAATCCTTGGGGGGCGGCTTCAATGTTAATCAGTTATTTGACACCACACTTGAACAACAGAATAATGATATGCCGAGTAATTCTAAACAAAAACTACCTGTTTTATTTATAAGATACAACCACAATAACAATATATCAGATGAACTTTCACAAGACAGTACACAATGTCGTTTAAACACAAATGAAATTGTTTTAGCATCCACTACTGGTGTAGTAGGTGGGATTCCAACTACTATTGTCCTAGATACAGGTGCAGCTGTGAGCGTTTTATCTTTTAATTTCTATAAAAAGATGTGTGAATTGGAACCTGTGCCTGAGTTTCCTGCCCAAAACTGTAAAATAACTACTGCACTAGGTAATAAGTCATGTAGGGTTACGAAGCAAGTTTTTGTAAACGTTAAAATAGGTAATGGAACCGTACAATGGCCATTCCTGGTTGTACAAAACCTTGTGACTAATTGCATATTAGGAATAGATATTATGAGCGAGAAGGACTGCATTATAGACTTCTCCAAAGGTAAATGTATTTTAAATGATAAAAGCAGGGTAATTATTATTGATTTGGGCAGGAGAACTCTAAAGCATGACAAACACTGTACAGGGTACAAGGTTCAGTTAGTACTTGACAAAGACATTCAAGACATGCAAACACACTCATCTGACGCAGAGCTAATGGACTTGAAAACATTGCTTGATCATAAGATAAGTGAAGCTACAGCTCTCAGTGTACATGAACGTATAAAACTACAGGAAGTGTTATCCAAATATTTACAAGTTTTTACCAAACGATTAGGTGTTATCAACACGTATGTGTACAAGATTGAAGTTAAGCCTCACAAGATCTTCTACCATAAGACATATAACGTACCGTTATCTCAACGACCTGGTGTGTGGCAAGAATTAAAACAAATGTTAGACTGGAAGGTCATTGAACCATCCACCTCACCTTACTGTAGTCCTCTACTTGGTGTCAAAAAAATCAAATGGAAGCATTAGGTTAGTGTTAGACGCACGAGCTATTAATGAAATAATTTTACCGGTTCACACAAAACCTGAAAATTTAGAAGAGCAATTACAGAAATTTCTAGATGCAAAATATTTTTCCACAATAGATCTCGCTAATTCGTTTTGGCAGGTGGGTATCACTCCTGATTCTCGGAAATATACTGCATTTATGTTCGGGGGGCGAACCTATCAGTTTTGTGTTCTACCCTTCGGACTGAATGTCAGCTCTGGGGTATTCATTAGAGCCCTGGATACCGTGCTTGGCGACGATTTAGTTGAGACAGTCACACACTATGTAGATGATATACTGATAGCTACACAATCCTGGAATGAACACGTTGACACACTTCAAAGAATTTTAGAAAAATTTGCACAAGCTGGAGTCACAGCCAATCTTAGAAAATCAAAGTTTGGTTGCAGTGAGATAAAGTATTTAGGACATATCATTAATTCACAGGGCATACGTCCGGATCCCAGTAAATTAGATGCTATCAGAAACTTTCCTAGCCCTCGAACTAAAAAGCAGTTAAAATCATTCCTTGGGCTATGTTCATTTTTCAGACGTTTTTTGCCACAACCACTTTTGAACAGTAAACATCTGCTAAATCTACTCAGAAAGAATCAAGTTTGGATCTGGTCGGAACAGTGCCAGAATGACTTTAATACAATTAAACATGCTTTAGTGAATGCTAACATATTGAGCCATCCAGATTTCAATTTAGATTTTTGTATGACTTGTGACGCTTCACGTACTGGCTTGGGCTGTTGCTTATTTCAAGTTGTAAAGAATAAAGAAAAGGAACAGATAAGAATTATTGGGTTTGCGAGTCGCACTCTAACTGAATGTGAGCGTACATACTCCACTACTGAGTTAGAAACACTTTCCATAGTATGGGCATTCAAGAAATTCAATTATTATTTATTTGGAAAACATACAGTAATTTACACCGATCACCAGGCCCTGACATTTTTGTTAACTTGTAAACTTGTACATCCTAGACTATCACGATGGGCAGTTACACTTCAGAACTACTCTTTTGAAATTAAGTACATAAGAGGTAAGGACAACACCATTGCAGACACTTTGTCTAGACTTCCACAAGGTATGAATGATACCAACAGTGACTTAGAACATATAAATGACTACAGGATCTCTTAATGCAAGACAAGCAGTATCATCAATATTATATTGATATGTGCAGAAACATGGCTGAATTGCAAAAATCTGATCCTCACTGGTATAAAATAATAACATTACTGGTAGAAAAACACAATCATCCTTTGACTAAGTATTACAAGTTACACAATGATGTGCTATTTTACCGCCGACATCCAAATGCTACTAACTGGTGTGTATGCATTCCCAAGGAGTCTGAACGTAATCTAATTTGGCACACACACTTAGTTTGGGGTCATTATGGGACAAAAAAGTGTTTAGCGAAGCTCAGTACATACTGTTATTTTAGCAATATGAGAAGAAAAATTTACAGGGAACTGAAAACATGTGTCATATGTCAAAAATCAAAACCTCAGAATTTATCCACAAAAACAGATTTACATTCTATTTTACCTAGTAAACCCCTGGAAATTCTGTGTACTGACATCAGTGGACCGCATCCAGCAAGCTCTGGAGGCGTCAAATATATCTTAGCTTTTTACGATATATTTTCTAAACATGTAAAACTTTATGCTTTAAAATCCGCCACTGCAAATGCTATAATACGAAGATTCTCAAGTGATTACCTGACGCGCGTGGGAAAACCTAAAGCAATTCTATCAGATAATGCAGCATACTACTCTGGGTACAAATGGAGAAATTTCTTGAAGGACAATAACATTAAAAGTATATTTATTTCCAGGTTTAGTCCACAATGTAACGCGACTGAGAGACTTTTCCGAGAATTAAATCGATTCATGAGGACCTATATTTCATCAAAACATACTAATTGGGTGTCCTACCTAAGTCTTTTCGAAGACGTACACAATAACTTAAATATTTACGATACAAATTACACACCTAACGAGATCATGTTCAATTGCAAACAGAACGATCAGTGGATAGAACCATTACCTAAGTTGTCAGACAAGGAAATCACACCTGAACAGAAAATAAAAGAAATATTGACTACATTGACACATCACGCACAAATACGAAACAAACATCACAGAAACATAATAAAAAGAAAACAAAAATTCGAGGTAGGAATGCTTGTACTACTTCGTACTCATCATAAATCTGTTGCACTCAAACGACGCAACGCTAAGTGGCGTCTGCTATATGAAGGACCTTATATAATTGTTAACATACCGCACCCTGGTGCGTATCTGTTACAACATCGTAGAACTAACAAAATTATTGGGCTATACGCACACCGAGATCTTAGAGCATTTCATGCTGAATAATGTCAAAGTCATACCCATCAAAATATTGCTAAGCAACTCGAAAAACTCTGTTGCTACAACACAGATAATAAGTAGTATAGAAATTTTCATTTCAGCGTTCCAGAGTCGCAGTTGAAGACAGAAGAACTTTTCTTTCAACGCCGCGGCTCCACCGAGAAGACTGAATATTAAAGTAAAATTTATGATTACGTAGCAGTGAATGACATATTAATTTTTCACGGAACATTTGTTATTGTAGGTACCACTGACTTGGTATGACACCTGACGAACTGACAGACGTCATCTGTGAAGCGATCTTTTACTTTGAGAAATAGATTAGACGCACATCTCTCAACACGAAAAGCATCTATCAGTAGTCAAGGCCAACAAGACACTCTACACACACGCAAAAAACGCGAGGAATCGAACATTTTCTCTCTCTTACTATTTTGAATATTTATTGAGTAGTGAAAACGCCTGGTCTTGCCTACTGATGTAATGAATGTTGTGTCTAACCTATCTTAATTTCAGATGACATCACAAAAAACATCGATAATATCCCAGCAAAACCGCTAAAGAGGATGTAAATATCTGCAATTCATGTAATCAAATGTGACACAATGTAATAACCTATAGCGATGTAATGATGATGTAAACATGTTTATGTGCAACTGTATTATGTTTATACTAAGAAAATATGTGACGTGTGTATGTATAATTACTTTTTTTTTTTAACTGATGTATCATGTAAAAATTTGAACAAAACGAGTGCCAAAAAGACATTGCATAGTGAACCTCTGTTCACGGACATGAACGAACATTACTAACTCTGCAACTACGCAGAAACCTATGTGAAGGAAACGGTTAATGCCATTCATTATGCATCGTACCTATGTAAACGCGATGAACGATTTCCTTGATTAATAAATACGAACATTTAGGTGAGCTATATTCAGCAAAAAACTGAAAATGTGAAGTGCATAATTCGTGCATCGTCTAGTGACATTACTACAGTACCTAACTTCAAGATGTTAACTGGATTAAATGGACACAAAGTGCCTGTCCAGAAAACAACACGACGGGTGGAAGAATTTTGGTTGGAACTTCAGGGAATGAAATGTTCTCGAAATGTGACGGACACTCTTACCTGGACTGTCCAAGGATCGACGCCAGCTATGTGCCGTCCGAGGTTCTGCAACCAAGCTTCCACGGAATGTAAAAAACGAACTGCACGTGGACCAATTACTCGACGGGTCACGTCTGATCTGTAATAAGCAATGCTTTTACTCACAACGAACTGCATCACAACGACTATAATGGAAATAGGAAATGGACACGCTTATGTATTAATCACGTTGTTATACAACGATGTTACTCTGATCAAAAAACTTTACCACGACGATACTAACCTGTAAAAAATTATTGTGCAGCAGATGAATATGAACTGTAATAACGACACGATGTGTATAGGTCAACGCACCTGAAAAATACGGACATTTTTCTTTGAAGTATTTCAAAACAATACTATGTAACTAAGAACATTCAACAATCTAAGTTGTATTGTGTTATAACGAATATTGTAAATTTAAAACTAAGTTACCTGTCATAGAATGTAGTCTTCATATGTAATCTTGGTTGAATATTTTCTTTGTGCAACGACTGAGAAACGCGCGCACACGAACAATATGAACTGCAATACTGTGCCGCGTGATCTAACTGCACGACATAACGGCCGTCACACAGACGCTTCTGCGCATGCGCGAACTCTATCTGCCAACATAAGAACTTTTACGGCGCACCCGCGTCATTCAAAGTTTGTATATAATGTGTATAATGTGTATAATGTAGGTCATGTAAATAGTTGTAGATAACTTAGATTTTCTTGTGCCTTTAGGTGAATTGCTCGCCTGCAGGTGTGTCCTTTCGCCTCGCAATTCAGGGGGCAATATAAAGGCACATTTGCATGCCGAGCGTGAGTTTCCTCGGAAACGCGAGATATTAATTAACACGTTCGCTGCAGTCGCCAGTGCGAGCCGCTAACGCGCGAGGCGGACGCTTGTAAGCGCACGTGCGCTGAGAGCTGAAATCATAGCCCTGCGAAACCTGTTTGTCGCGAATAAACTAGATGCCGCCAGCTGATTCGTTTGGAGTTCGTACGCTGGCTACCAGAGGCGCAGCGTTCCACTCAGTCAAAACAGTTCGGGGCTAGCTGCCAGGAGCGCTGCAATCACTTCTCTTTGCAGCCGCACGGCCTTCTATGATTTTTATTTCGAGGAAATAACTTTACATAGTTACCGACTTAGCTCGCCACTGTATCTTTTCATAATTCTTATGGATGAATAAAACTTTGTTCTGCAAGGGAAGTCAGCAGTTTCAAGTTACAATAAGATACTGCTGGAATTTATATTTCGTAATCCATACCTGGCTGAATACAAATTATGAACACGCCTAAATTTTGATCGCAAGACTAATGTCTAGTTTTGCGACAAATTCATGTTGTGCACGAACGTAATATTGGCAACGAATATAACGTCTCCGGAAGAGGTGCTAGATATAGAAATACAAGTACACTTTAGCTGCATGCCGATCATGTGATAAATGCTGCCTGCTGTCTGTCGCTTATAAGCGTTACATGCATTTATTGCAAACAATTCTAACAAAGCCCCTTATTTATTTATTGTATTGCTAACTGGACAGAAAATGCAATTCACACAAGTGACAAATCCACTCCATTGAAAAAGAATTAGTCGGAAAACACCAAAAGATTTATAAAACGAAGAAAAAGAAACAGGACTCGTCTGCAATGTGGTGCTATGGAAACCCAATCACAAATATATACATATTATAAAAATGACTGTATGTGTATGTATGTATGTTCCACATCTCCTCCTACTGGACCGATTTCAACGAAACGTGGTACACATATTCCTATTATCGGAAAACTATCACTGTAGGGGTAAGAACCACATACGACACATACGTCAGGAGATATGACGTCATGAACAATGTAATTCGTCAAAAACGGCCGCATCATGTGACGATATTCCACATCTGCTCCTAAACTAGTACACCGATTTCAATCAAATTTGGTACAAATCTTCTCTAAGGTAATGAATCATTTGCTATGGTAGCAAAAACTACTTACGATATATAGTTCAGGAGATATGACGTCATAAACAATTCTGTTCTTGAATAACCGCAACATCAGGTTTGTGATTTCTATTTATTATGTCATTACTACTAAAGCTATTCGCGAAGAATTTTGCAGAGGATATGCATATATACCACTAAATGTAGCTTTGAAATTATATCATAGTATGACACGTAGTGCAGGAGATATGACGTCAAAACTATGAAACGCACGAAAATCCGTCCCACTATGCATGTGGTTGTAATGTATTACGTCTGTAATACCAACTCCATTCGCACCTCATTTTGCAGTTTCCTAATATTCTTCCCGGGGAACATGGAAAATTATATTCTTGTGGGACACATAGTACAGGAAATATTATGTCATGAAGATTGACCTGTGTGAAAACGGAACTGAGATGAATGGAAAATAGATAGCGATAGAACAGGAGGCGATGGACAGAGAGAGAAGAAGCAGATGGACTAAAATAAGACAGGAATGAATACACACCCGGGCAACGCCGGGCACTGCAGCTAGTAACAAATAAGTTTTCAAGGTGTAGAGGTGATGTTTTTATAGCAAACCACAAATAAGTCCACATAGGGTACTGTACAGAAACATCATATTCTGAGCAACCAATGTAACTATATTTACATGGCTATCAAATAAAACAAACACTTTACAAATCAAACACAAACAGATCTTCCTCTGTAGATACGACGTCCCATTACATTATGGATGTGTAATTGTGCAGCAGTTCAAACAGAATCCAGGTTGGTTTGGACACGTTATACACACGTATGGTGTATCCGTACGCTTGCCCCGTGCCGCGCACGTTTTACATCGCTTCCGCATAACTTGCTTCGTCCCTTCCGTTGCGTCCCGCTTTTGCACAACATGTGTGTCTTTACATTTGTTACGCACACCTTTTGTAACGTCCATTGGTGGAAGTAGTCCCTTTATTATTTGTATTCTATAATCATACATCTACATCTACATCTACGTCCATACTCCGCAAGCCACCTGACGGTGTGTGGCGGAGGGTACCTTCAGTACCTCTATTGGTTCTCCCTTCTATTCCAGTCTCGTATTGTTCGTGGAAAGAAGGACTGTCGGTATGCCTCTGTGTGGGCTCTAATCTCTCTGGTTTTATCCTCATGGTCTCTTCGCGAGATATACGTAGGAGGGAGCAATATACTGCTTGACTCTTCGGTGAAGGTATGTTCTCGAAACTTCAATAAAAGCCCGTACCGAGCTACTGAGCGTCTCTCCTGCAGAGTCTTCCACTGGAGTTTATCTATCATCTCCGTAACGCTTTCGCGATTACTAAATGATCCTGTAACGAAGCGCGCTGCTCTCCGTTGGATCTTCTCTATCTCTTCTATCAACCCTATCTGGTACGGATCCCACACTGCTGAGCAGTATTCAAGCAGTGGGCGAACAAGCGTACTGTAACCTACTTCCTTTGTTTTCGGATTGCATTTCCTTAGGATTCTTCCAATGAATCTCAGTCTGGCATCTGCTTTACCGACGAATAACATTATATGACCATTCCATTTTAAATCACTCCTAATGCGTACTCCCAGATAATTTATGGTATTAACTGCTTCCAGTTGCTGACCTGCTATTTTGTAGCTAAATGATAAAGGATCTATCTTTCTGTATATTCGCAGCACATTACACTTGTCTACATTGAGATTCAATTGCCATTCCCTGCACCATGCGTCAATTCGCTGCAGATCCTCCTGCATTTCAATACAATTTTCCATTGTTACAACCTCTCGGTACACCACAGCATCATCTGCAAAAAGCCTCAGTGAACTTCCGATGTCATCCACCAGGTCATTTATGTATATTGTGAATAGCAACGGTCCTATGACACTCCCCTGCGGCACACCTGAAATCACTCTTACTTCGGAAGACTTCTCTCCATTGAGAATAACATGCTGCGTCCTGTTATCTAGGAACTCCTCAATCCAATCACACAATTGGTCTGATAGTCCATATGCTCTTACTTTGTTCATTAAACGACTGTGGGGAACTGTATCGAACGCCTTGCGGAAGTCAAGAAACACGGCATCTACCTGTGAACCCGTGTCTATGGCCCTCTGAGTCTCGTGGACGAATAGCGCGAGCTGGGTTTCACATGACCGTCTTTTTCGAAACCCATGCTGATTCCTACAGAGTAGATTTCTAGTCTCCAGAAAAGTCATTATACTCGAACACAATACGTGTTCCAAAATTCTGCAACTGATCGACGTTAGAGATATAGGTCTATAGTTCTGCACATCTGTTCGACGTCCCTTCTTGAAAACGGGGATGACCTGTGCCCTTTTCCAATCCTTTGGAACGCTACGCTCTTCTAGAGACCTACGGTACACCGCTGCAAGAAGGAGGGCAAGTTCCTTCGCGTACTCTGTGTAAAACTGAACTGGTATCCCATCAGGTCCAGAGGCCTTTCCTCTTTTGAGCGATTTTAATTGTTTCTCTATCCCTCTGTCGTCTATTTCGATATCTACCATTTTGTCATCTGTGCGACAATCTAGAGAAGGAACTACAGTGCAATCTTCCTCTGTGAAACAACTTTGGAAAAAGACATTTAGTATTTCGGCCTTTAGTCTGTCATCCTCTGTTTCAGTACCATTTTGGTCACAGAGTGTCTGGACATTTTGTTTTGATCCACCTACCGCTTTGACTTAAGACCAAAATTTCTTAGGATTTTCTGCCAAGTCAGTACATAGAACTTTACTTTCGAATTCATTGAACGCCTCTCGCATAGCCCTCCTCACACTACATTTCGCTTCGCGTAATTTTTGTTTGTCTGCAAGGCTTTGGCTATGTTTATGTTTGCTGTGAAGTTCCCTTTGCTTCCGCAGCAGTTTTCTAACTCGGTTGTTGTACCACGGTGGCTCTTTCCCATCTCTTACGATCTTGCTTGGCACATACTCATCTAACGCATAATGTACGACGGTTTTGAACTTCGTCCACTGATCCTCAACACTATCTGTACTTGAGACAAAACTTTTGTGTTGAGCCAACAGGTACTCTGAAATCTGCTTTTTGTCACTTTTTCTAAACAGAAAAATCTTCCTACCCTTTTTAATATTCCTATTTACGGCTGAAATCATCGATGCCGTAACCGCTTTATGATCGCTGATTCCCTGTTCTGCGTTAACTTTTTCAAATAGTTCGGGTCTGTTTGTCACCAGAAGGTCTAATATGTTATCCCCACGAGTCGGTTCTCTGTTTAACTGCTCAAGGTAGTTTTCAGATAAAGCACTTAAAAAAATTTCACAGGATTCTTTGTCCCTGCCACCCGTTATGAACGTTTGAGTCTCCCAGTCTATATCTGGCAAATTAAAATCTCCACCCAGAACTATAACATGGTGGGGAAATCTACTCGAAATATTTTCCAAATTATCCTTCAGGTGCTCAGCCACAACAGCTGTTGAGCCAGGGGGCCTATAGAGACATCCAATTACCATGTCTGAGCCTGCTTTAACCGTGACCTTCACCCAAATCATTTCACATTTCAGATCTCCGTCAATTTCCTTCGATACTATTGCACTTCTTATCGCTATAAACACGCCTCCCCCTTCACTGTTCAGCCTGTCTCTACGGTATACATTCCAATCTGAGTTTAGGATTTCATTACTGTTTACGTCTGGTTTCAGCCAACTTTCTGTCCCTAGTACTATATGGGCATTGTGACCGTTTATTAATGAGAGCAGTTCTGGGACCTTTCTATAGACGCTCCTGCAGTTTACTATTAGCACATTAATTTTGTTATTCCCTGTTGCATTTTGCCTACTCCTACCTTGCCGCGTCTCAGGAGGCGTCTTATCGGGCCTAGGGAGGGGATTCTCTAACCTAAAAAACCCCCATGTGCACTCCACACGTACTCCGCTACCCTTGTAGCCGCTTCCGGCGTGTAGTGCACGCCTGACCTATTCAGGGGGACCCTACATTTCTCCACCCGATAGCGGAGGTCGAGAAATTTGCACCCCAGATCTCCGCAGAATCGTCTGAGCCTCTGGTTTAAGCCTTCCACTCGGCTCCAAACCAGAGGACCGCGATCGGTTCTGGGAACGATACTACAAATTGTTAGCTCTGATTCCACCCCGCGAGCGAGGCTTTCCGCCTTCACCAATTCCGCCAACCGCCTGTACGAACTGAGGATGACCTCTGAACCCAGACGGCAGGAGTCATTGGTGCCGACATGAGCAACAATTTGCAGTCGGGTGCACCCAGTGCTCTCTATCGCCGCCGGTAGGGCCTCCTCCACATCTCGGATGAGGCCCCCCGGCAAGCAGACAGAGTGAACACTGGCCTTCTTCCCCGACCTTCCCGCTATTTCCCTAAGGGGCTCCATCACCCGCCTAACGTTGGAGCTCCCAATAACTAATAAACCCCTCCCCCCCTGTGCCTGCTCGGACCTTGCTGAAGGAGCAGCCACATGTCCACTCACAGGCAGAGCGGGCGATGCCACACGGCCAGCCTCCACATTGACCCTCCGCCTCGTGCGCCGCGAACGCCGCTGAACCCGCCACTCCCCTTGGGGAGAGGGTGGCCCAACCGCGCCCGGTACCGGCGAAGATGTCTCGACAGCAGGGACAGTGTGTGAAGCATGTAACACCTGGGGTGTACCCTGCGACGCACCAGACTCCCCACTGCCGCTACACTCCGAGGCAGCAGCCTGAAGACGGCTGACCGCGGCCATCAACGCGCTCAGCTGTTCGCGAACAGTGGCCAGCTCCTCCTGCGTCCGTACACAGCAGTCACACATCCTATCCATCCTAAGGAATCAATTTACTGAAGAGAGTTGTTCAACCTTTAACTAGACTGCTAATTCACTAAAGGCGGCTGTTTATTCACTAAACTGGGGTTGCTAGCCACTTCTTGTAGAAAACAATGAAAATTGCACTACCTGTCTCTGGACTGCATTGAAAACAAACACTAGCACTACTGGCACTATGGCTGACTAAAGGGACTCTCTCTGACTGTATTCAAAACAAACACGAAATCTATGGAACACTATTAATAGCACCAGACAATTAAAGCTTCCTAAAAGCAAATACACACGGAAGAAGAAGTGACAAGTGAGAAAAATACAGTTAATACTTAAATTAAGGTAGCTCGCTGCACAGCAGACGTGAAGCAGACGGCAGTTACGGCGACACTGACTCTACTGGCACTGTGGCTGACTAAAGGGACTCTCTGACTGTATTCAAAACAAACACGAAATCTATGGAACACTATTAATAGCACCAGACAATTAAAGCTTCCTAAAAGCAAATACACACGGAAGAAGAAGTGACAAGTGAGAAAAATACAGTTAATACTTAAATTAAGGTAGCTCGCTGCACAGCAGACGTGAAGCAGACGGCAGTTACGACGACACAAAGTCATATTATGCCCTGAGTATTTATTATATAGGTAATGTGCATTGAACATTAGCATGTCAACTACATGGAAGAATAGTTTCTTTGGCCAGCGGATTGTCTTTCGTTCACATAAATAATAAGACAACATCTGGTCCTGCCTATCGGTCCCAGACATACAACTATTATATCTGATAATTGGCAGTGGTTTCGCGACTATTTGCTGGCGTGCATTCTGCACACGTTCCATTGTATTGGGGTATTCTGTGGAAATATAGGAGACCTCTCGTCTATCCTTCCATTTGCCGATCATTACCCCGTCCGAATATCGTGCTATGGTGTCCCCTTTCCCCAGCTTGGCGCATACCACGTCTTTAGGGGTATTTTTCCTATTTACCCTTAGTGTCCCGGTGCAATGTGTTTTTGCATTCAACAGGGTTTTAGCTAAGGCAAAGCTGTTGTAAAAATTGTCCATGTAAATGTGATGGCCAACATTCACCTTCTCTTCTAACAAATGCAATACTATCTTTTCAGCATGCCCTTTTCCCCCCATATCACCACGCATCCCCGTGTACACAGCGCATTTATTGATGAAGCCGTCTGGGTTATTTAGCATGTACAATTTGATGCCATACTTATTTCTTTTGTTTTTTATGTATTGTCTAAATGACAATCGTCCCCTCCAAAGAATCATTGATTCATCTAAAGAGAGATCCCTACCTGGATAATACACATTACACATTTTGTTGTTGAAATAATTCAATATAGGGCGTATCTTATACAGTCGATCATTTGGTTTCGGTTCGCCTGACTCTGGATTTTTTGCAAAATGCAATGCGCGTAAGATAAGCAAATATCTGTCTCTGCTCATACTCATCGTTATTCCTTTATTTTCGAACAGCGGATCCCTCTTCCAGTAGTCTTGTAGTCGGGCACATTTGACATTACCCATATGTAATGAAATCCCCAGGAAGACAAGTATTTCTTCTATACTTACGGGTTTCCAATTACTAATTCTAGAGCCCTCTTGTGTATTTGCGCTCGCAAATATATTCCGTGCGTTATCATTTGTTTCGTCAACTATGAGCTGCAGTATGTCATCTGTAACCAGTAGCCTAAAGAAATCCATTGGCGTATTGCCAGCAGGCTTCATCAGCAAACATTCTGCTTTCGTAAACGGGTGATACTGCATCCCATGTGGTTCTTCATGCCACGTAACACCTGGTTTGCTTACCTCTGCGAGCGCTGGTTCTTTATCGTCGGCGATTTCCTCATCATCGTCGCCCGTATCGTCCGATTCCGAACTGTCACGAAACATACTGGACAGTTCTGCTTCCACACTGTCATCACTGTGGTCTGTTTCTGCAGTCTCCAAATGCCAGTCACCCTCATCTGGTTCGTCCTCTCTGAACTCTACATCACTATCTTCTAACACACGTAGTAACTCATGGTCAGTATATTGGTCACTCTTCCTACACTTTTTCGCGTTCGAAGGCCCCGGTGTCGGTTCATTCGCCGCCATTGCAAACAATGCACAACACAGACGACAAAAAACGAAAACACACAACTGCAGACAGGAACACGTTACGTGATATGTCGTTGGTTACTTGAACTAACACGAGTGCACAGCCGAACAAACTAAACTGAGAACTCTGCTAGTGAACGCGCCGCTTATATGCGTCAGCCGCAGCGAACATGTTGACGGCGTAGCGTAATGGTCAAGCGCATTGCTCACGAAACAGTCGACCTGGAATCAATCCCAGGTGCTTCCTACTTTTTTTCAATTGTTTTCATTCTTATTTTCCTTGGTTTCGTCAGATTTTGCAACTATTTACCGTAGAATTTAAATACATTCAAGTAGTATATTTATATAACTAGGTGAAAGTTTTAATGAAAATAAAGATTTTAAAGATTCTTGTGATTACGTGCGCTACTTTTTATTCATTACGACAGTAGAAGTTTTGCCATTTTTATGGTGACATATCATAGAAACATGTGAAACATATATGTTTCACTCTAGGCACATTTTATGAAGGCATTGTTTGAGCAGTTACATTTCTCTGCAACATGCTTCATTGGAAAGCACACTTAATTCAAGTTTTAAAACTAAGGTGTTTCCTCTAATAGTTTGGATGCAAACCAAGCGTACTAGATCATAGGGGTGTCCACAAGAGCACTGAATTGATGCAGCACGGTCGAATGTATTTTAATTGCATCTTCTCTTGATGATACCTCTCGCTGTTGTTGGAGTTATTCAGGAGCACTTTGTAATCTTTTAATTAGATTTTTGACTTGACGATAGAAATATACATCTACCGTAAATAACCGAACACTCTGAAGATACGAAGTAAAATAAAAATGAGAAAAAAAAAATCAGGACGGACCTGGGATTGATCCCAAGTCGCCTGTTTCGTGAGCAATGCGCTTGACCATTACTCTACGCCAATAACGACGAACAGAGCGCTAAATACGGTATAGCCTCCTATAGTGCTATCGGAACAACTTTCGAGAGCATGTTCTCCTTTCCTATGGCCAACTCAGGCGAAATATTTCGGGCACGTTATGTGGAGTCCCACCTCTTTCTAGAAACAATTCGGACGAAATCGGCGTGTCCCAGTTGGCGACCTCCCCTAGTGAGAACTCAGCTAGCGAGCGCACCGCTTATAAGTGTTACCCGCACTGGCTTGCTGATCGCGGCAACGCTTATGAGCGTCAGCCGCTCTGGCGTGTTGATCGCGGAAACGCTTATAAGCGTCAGCCGCAGCGAACGTGTTAAATAAATAATCAGTGACAAATAAATAAAGCCTATGGCACACAACTGCAGCGCTGTGTCGCTGATAAAACAAAAGCACAATTACGTTACTCTGATGTTTGATTAAAAAAAAGAGAGCTCTGGTTGAAGTGGTGCGAGAAGCACGTATTTTAGTTTATTGTCTGGCACACCGCCATATTTCATGTTATAGAAAATTACTGCGAGTTGCAACCATACTAGGCACTCGATTCTGAAAAGAATTTATATTTATAAAAGTAAGTAGGATTATGAACTGTAGGCTTATTCATTGAATATATCTGATTTAACTAACTGTGTAATTTTTTTGATTAGTAGACAATCACCTCTGTACGACGTTTTGGCATGGTTGGCAAATTATTGTAAAATTGAGATTTAGATTATGAGTCCGCACCTACCGCAGCAGTCTTTGGAGACGATTTAATTACGAAGTCCGATTATTTCAGTTTTATTTCATGGTCAACTACGAGTAACATTGCCTTTACGAAAAAGCCATTGTCAAGCGTCTGGTACTGAATAATTAAAACCTGACGACTCATAGGAGAGACAATCATACAGATAAAATAATTAATATTTTATTTTATTTTATTTTATTAATTTTATAACCACAATAATTTTTTTCAGGCTATACTCGCGACATTATCATCACCACGATGGAACGTCGAAGCAACTAGCCATCGCCTCCAGTATGCCAGATCGTGTCCTTGCAGTTAAGAAGACAGCTTGGTAATGTATGTCTGCAGCACCGGCAGTTTAGGGAATTTTACTATGTGATAATCAGAGCTCAGCAGAGTGTGTCTGTTCCCGTCTCTTCTATCGTGGTTTTGTCTTGGGTGTTCATTGTCTGAATTCACACAACTGTAGCAGCAATTAATCTTGGGTTGGCTGGGTGTTTGTCTTCAGATTTGAGTTGCAAGGAATTGGCTACACATACCACTTGGTCATAAATGTCACAAGCTAGTTTATGGACAACTTCACTTTCACAGCATTTATTTGAGTATCCAATTTGACGTATTGTAAATATTTCAAGAGTTTTGTTTATTATTTTGAGTTCAGTCAAAATAAATCAAATTGTTATTTTGGACAGAACTTTCATTCTGTAGATCGGTAGAGCAACCCTTTTATTTCTCACTACATTAATGAAACTTTCCTTTATCAAATTAATTTCTATCAAATTAAATTATTTCAGCTTCCAAACTCTTTTCTACTCCACTTGCAGGGTCGATTACAGTCAGTTTGCGTTTCTTCTTAATCCATGTACAACGGCAAAAGTCGGAGTTAGAAAGGGGGGGGGGGGGGGGCTTAGAGCATCGTTTCCGTATGAAGGCTCTAGAAGAATTTAGTGTTAAATACACTGCTAGCCCCAGCACATATTATTTAATTATTCGTAAATTTTGTTTGAATATCATTCATAATATTATATAGTACAATTACATAACAGCGAAAGGTGCCATAGTGGCATGATTTTTATTCTTTGTGTAACAGAAAGTACCGATACCTGGCTACAAATTCCAGGTATTGAATATTATAGTAATGCTGTGGGGGGCGGTATGTTACAAGTTCATACAATGTAAATTTAAGGATGAATGTAGTCACACAATCAGTGTTGAGTTTGGATCGAAAATAGTGGATGTTGGAGGAAAATCTGTTAAGCTACAAGTATGGGACACATGCACAGTGCAGTTATTTTTAGCCAGGGGAAAGGAATAGACTGTCCAAGGGAAATCGTGGTGCCAAAATTGAACTTGCAAGGGCTCGGGATGCATTGGATCTTCTCCACCTATGAGAATTTGGTAGTAGTAGGAAGTTGTTTTGAGCGAGGAGTATTTGCAGAACTGAAGCGTATAGAACTCGATGGCAGCGGAATTTTAATCAATGGAATCAAGTATAATATTATATGACCAGTTTCAGGAGTCACGCAGTTAAATGTTACACAGCGACAGTTGTACTGACCAGAAGACACTTTAGAGTTTTTGCCAAGGCAGAATCTGACCTTGTTAAATTAATCTCTGGAGCCAGGTCTGTTGAGATCCGTAAACCAGTTAATTTTAGAGCAAGAGGGGCACATATCAGCCGAACAGCTTGTGCAACATGTTGCTCAGTATAGGGAAAGGCAACGGAAAATAACGATCATTTTGAGCACCTCTGTGCCAAGTCTCATCACACCCTTAATTTTGTTCTGATCAGGCAGAGAGCTAATTCGAAGAGGGAACCAGGCGTAGTCCAAGTCCCAGTGGATTGGATACTGAGGGCGTGAGACGAGTCGGTAAGGGGTGATCGAGCAGTGGTCGTCCAGTAAGAAATGTTTACATTTTGTTTCACGTCATGGTTTTAAGTGGCACTAGATCACATTTAGGTTTTCTAATAGTAAGGAAATATGCCATGGGTGCCGACTCAAACAAGTTCTAGTTAAGGATCGACCCGGGGACAGGGTCTTTCCGAAGGGGAGAATAATATAGCGGCAGCACAGTTTAAGATAGGAAAGTTAGATTCATCCCAACATTTCTGAGCGCACAAGTTACATCTAGGGACGGGCCTGTTGACACTAAGTTATGCTGACCAGCAGTTGGGTAGTGGAATGGGCTGTCGAACCACTGAAAAGTGTAAACACAGCAGTTTGCACGGGGCAAGTTACAGGCAGATGAGGCCCACTGGCGCAACCTACGTGTTGTGAGTACGTGGCTCAGAGTGGCACATTAGCAAAACAGGGGCTCACAGCAGAGTGCCGTTTTCTAACGAGAGTCATTCCAGTGTGGCAGCTGCCTGGATGGCGAGGCGTGTCACACCACCAGCTACACACAGCAGCAGATGGGGCATCAGCGTTCCAGTCCACGGCGGGTCACTGGTTCGACCCTCTGAGGCCGACGTGGGGTCCGTAAGCAACCAGCCAGTGATGGGCCACTCGTCAGCTCGTTACTGCGGGCAGTTGTCCTGGCTTCCAACATACACTGGAGGCATCCCGAGGCGAGGCGAGCTAGTATAAATTATTGTAGTCTTATGAGTATTATTAGTGATTTTCAGGCTTGCAACTGAATTTGTGCTAAGTTCAAACAGTCGTGGTGAAACCATTTCTGCACACAAGGCGTGCATCAGAATTCCATCTGTAAACGAAAGGTAATTGAGACGTTTTCCAATGACAAGTACTTCTTGCTGATAGTAATTGTCAGCTACGGATAAAGGCTCTTTGTGCTGTACGAGTAGCTGTTCGTGGTGATATCTTCAGTGTATTCTCGAGTCATTAAAATTTATGTTTGGCTACAGTGTTTGCCTTTGCTTCATCAGACAGTTTGTTTGGTTTATTTTTATTATTTCTCGAAAATATTCCGTTGCAGCGGAATGGTTATTAAATAGAAATGAAATCGCTTAGGACGGTTCAAATGAGTCGCGACGGCCTACTGACCACAGTTAGTGTGGCAACAGCAGCCCCTGTCCGTTCTGCCGCGCTGTCAAACACGCCCGCCGCCAGTTACGCCGCCGCACTTCCCGCGGCCGCAACCGCGGCATGAGGTCGCTGCCTGCCACGGCCGACTACGCCGCTGCCAATGAGATGCGAGCGCCCCCTCTCAGGAGCTGCAGCTGTGGGTCTCCTCAAGTTCGAACACTCGTGCACAGACCCTCCCAGAGCTCACGTCTCGTCGTCTACAGAGTGTTCATTGTATTGAAGACTGAATGAGTTGTGAACCTTTGTATCTGCATATGTTTCGACATTCAAATCTACTGTTAGCAAGTGACGCTGCAACTACAGCTTGCAGTGTTATGCATTGTATTGTATTGTATTTTATGGAACTGGGGACGTAGAAACGACAGAGAGGCTTCGCCGCCGCCGTAGCCCTGAGTGGTTCACAACCCCACAACAGGCTACAGCAGTCCAATCACCCCACCGCCGCCCCACACCGAACCCAGGGTCATTGTGCGGTTCAGCCCCCATTGGACCCTCTGGGAACGTCTCACGCCAGAAAGTGCAACCCCAAATGTTTACGTGGTAGAGTAATTATGGTATACGCGTATGTGGAGACAGTGTTTGCGCAGCAATCACGGACATAGTGTAACTGGGAAAAAATAAGGGGAACCATCCCCTGCCGAGGCAGATGCAAAACCGCCTTAAGAACCATCCACAGGCTGGCCGGCACACCAGACCTCGACACTAATCCGCCGGGCGGATTCGTGCCGTGGACCGGCACGCCTTCCCGCCCAGAAAGCAGTGCGTTATATGGCACGACTAACCGGGCTCGCAGTGTTATGCATTACTTTTACTATTTGACATTTGATGCAGAATAAATTAATATCTGAATTGTCTGTCCACGAACCCCATCTGTTCCTCGCTGGGATTAGCCGAGCGGTCTAAGGCGCTGCAGTCATGGACTGTGTGGCTGATCCTGGCGGAGGTTCGAGTCCTCTCTCGGGCATTGGTGTGTGTGTTTGTCCTTAGGATAATTTAGGTTAAGTAGTGTGTAAGTTTAGGGACTGATGACCTTAGCAGTTAAGTCCCATATGATTTCACACACATTTTAACATTTTGTTCCACACTCCTGCATCAAGTAAGGAAGCAAAAAGTGCACAAAGGAAGTTATAACATTTACAAAACAAATAACGTATTCCAAAGATGAACAACTTCGATTAAAATTTTTGTCTAGCAATAGCGAAACAGGAGCATGGTGCAAGCTACTTCTGTAATGATTGTTTATTCAGAAGTTAAAAAACGTGCGTTGTTTCGTCGGACCCGGATACCTGTCAGGGGAAAGTAATCACCGAGTATTTGTCTTCGACGTCGAGCTGACAGAAAGCCTGCGACGCGCTGACACGGACCCGCGGACGCTCCGCTCCCAGCTGCTGGCTAGCAGGTGGGACAGCCGAAGTGGCGCGCTCCCACATCAAGTCGGCGATGCGACTACAAATTTCTACGATCGGAACTTGGTAATTGCTTAATTAAATTCGTGTATGTGCCGGTCCACAAATCGAACTGACCTTTTAATAGCTGCTGAAGCTGGCACAGCACATGCGTAAGCTATGTTGCTTTCCTCGTTGGCCACAAATCTCCTCTAGAGGAAGCAGATCTCAGAATGTCTTCTTCTTCTTCTTGCGTTACGGCCTCTGTAGGATCACGGGTAGCCCCTTCGTGGACTGCATTTTCCTCTTCTTCTCCCAGAACCTCTTCATTCTTTTTTTCTTCTCTTCCGCTCTTCTTCCCAGATCTTCAGTTTCCGTTTCTCCTGTCAGCTCCGCTGGCTGTTTCATTTAAATATTTTTAAAAGTGTTATGTTACCCATTTCAAAGCTGTAAATGCTGATCTTTATTATTTAGTACCTCTCTGGTAGAATGGTATTATTACAGCATAGGTAAAGCCAAGGGAGACACAAGAGGTAGTAATCGAAACCCAACGTTTCTTTTTTTAAAACATACCTTTTATATAGATCGATAGCTTCGCTGGTTATCTATGGGATTATTAATAGAAAGGACTGCTGTTGGAATGTTATTGGTGTTTTCTGGCTCGAAGCACCGTACAACATACTCGATCATACGAGTAACTGTGAAAAGTGTAAATAGTGTTTACATGCATAGGCAAACGCTACCACAGTAAAAGTAACTCTCTTCATATGCGGCAATCACGGCGATTGTGTGAGTGCCGAACGTGGACACACGGTAACAGTTGGAAGTTTGTGTCAGTGCTCGAAGCATGCTTGGATAGCCGAAATGGTTAAGGCGACAGCCAGCGCAAAGCGGGAGAACGACTTGCGAGTGCCGGTCCGGTCGGGCACAGCTTTTCATACGTGCCACAGGAGGAATCTCTTCGTATTCGGAGTTGCGAGTGTTACAAATACATTTCTTGTATCCCTTGGGAGCCTACTTACAGAGCATACGTAAAACGAAACGTAGGCCAAGAGGTAGAGAAATTAGCAATGAAACGCGTTTTGCTGTCGAGAGAGCAATGCCAGAAGCGTTCGGAAACAACCGTAGTAGAATATTATCGAAAGATCTCTCACAAAACCCAAATAAATAGAAATCCTGTATAAAGGCCGATAGAAACACCAAAGTTAGTGTCCAGAAACCAGCGGACTAGTCAGGAACTAAAACTAAAACTAGCAAAGGAAAAGCGCGGAGCTGAACTCTGTTCTAAAATGTTCCCTTAAAACAGAAAATCCAGGAATATTGCCTCAATTTAATTAACTGTGTGACAGGATTTGATGGTAGGTTTGGATTTTTGAGAAATAGGACCTGTTTTTAACAGTTGTGTTCGTTTTCTTATCTGTGGAAAGTAACAGTATAAGTAAACTTTTTGCACACATTTAGATGCACCATAATGCCCCCAAGCATTGTCCATGTACCAGATTAATGCACCTTCATACGTGCTAGGAATGCAAACACATCAAGCGTCAGAATTACGATCTCGTCTATAGAACAAGAAATCATTCTGTGTCATCTAGTACTGGTTCAGTGTGTCTAATGGATTTCGTGAAAGCAATTTTATTATTTTCTACCAACCATTGTCTGCATTCTGTAAATCGGCCATTTTCCTGCATATGGTTCAGTAATCTTACATTAACAGTACTTCACTGTCAGCTGTTTGTTTAATTAGTTTTGTGTATTCAGGCAAGCCTTGTAGTAATCCTGACAATGCATCTACTACAATGTTCTCTCTTCTGGATACACAAATGCCCTCAGAATTGTGCTCCTGAAGAAACAAAGACCATTTCGCTAAGCAGGCGTGTGCATGACATGAGAAAGCTCAACGAGTCATAATCACAACATACTTTAATTTTCTTTCCATAAATGTAATAATAAAATTTTCTAAACGCCAAAATCACTCATATCGTTTCTAATTCAGTAATGAGGTATGGGCGTTTGAATTCAGATAGAGTGCGTCGAGAGAAACGTATGACACGAATTTCTCTTTTCCCTCTTCCTCATGTACCTGAAATAAACAAGCTGCTAATCCAGAAAAATAATGCATCAGAAACTAAACACAAATCTTTAGTCACATCACATGACGATACAGAATGTCAGAATTTACTAAAGCCTCCCTTGTCAGACTACAATCATTCTCACAACCACTTGTCTAGATACACAGTGCATTTTTCTTCAAAAGATGTAAAAAGTTTGGACAGCTTAAAAGCAGGTCGGTCACAAACCGACGAAAACATGAGCATAAGCCAAAGAATGTTTTAAGTCGTTACTTAGTACATGACTGTGGAAAGTTTCTGATACCACTAATTTTATCGCGGCTGCCTGACAAATTTAGACTTCCGCAAAGTAGCTGTCTCTCCTGCCACTGAGAATTTCTGTAGTGTCTTTTGTAATAATTATACATGTTCTTTCCACGAATGAGTAGCTAGTAGTATACCATCAACATAGAGTGTAATTTGGTCAAGCAGTTCAGGTCCTAACACAGTGTCCAAGATAGCTGTAAATACTCTTGAGCTCACGTTTGAGCCAAATGGCAATACACAAAACTGATGGCTTCTTTCGCCGAAAATAAAGTCACTGTAGTTCCTAGAATCTTTGGTGAATCTTACTAGTCAGTATGAACTCCTAATTTGATGCTAATGACAAATTTAACCCCAAGAAATTTCTGTAATTATTCACCCAAAATCTCCAGACGAGTTTCTTCAGGGATGATAATCTTGTTAATTGCAGTCAGATCCAAAACTAAACGAACATTGCCACCAGGTTTTGCCACAGCTAACAATGGACTGCAGTAGGGTCACATAGATGGTTCTGTTATTTTCCATTCAATCATCTATTTTATTTCTCTATTAACTGCACTTCCTTAGACCATTGTAGCAATAAATTTCATGGGGACTTACTTTCATACAATACTGATAACTTTTTGTGGTACTAGGCTTTTTACTAAAAATGTACATACACTTGAGCAATAAATTTGCTAACTGATTTCATAGTGAGCAGTCAAATACTTCTACCATTATTTGGTTCTCAGAATCTTCAACCTGATTACTTTGTGCAGAGGTGTTACAGGTATGCGTTGTCTTGATTTTAATTAACTTCACTTTTAGCCCTTGACAGCACATACTATGGTCTACTTTTGTCTGTACCAGATCTATTATGATTCTTTGGCTGCCGATGTTCAAGTAGCATTTACCAATAGGAAAGTCTATTATTGCGTCCTCTTCTCAGAAAATGTCAGCCCCAAATTTGTATGATTATTAATCCATTTGCACTTAAGAACAGCCATTTTATTATTCCATTTCCTAACTTTACTTCTACTTGTGCCTGGCTTCAGACATTCTATGATTTAACGCCAATAGCGCCCAGGTTTCTACAGTTCTGGACAAGACATGTAGATACAATGGCAACATCATGTATTTTATTGAATAAACTAGTTGACATAATACCATAATGCCTGTATCAACTGTTATAGTTGATGTAGCTCCTGCCAGTGCATGTGCAACCTCTTTAGTTTTATTACTGCATTTAAAGTGATATGTGGCTAACTCTTCCCTGACACCAGTATCAGTGTTATAACATAGAACCTTTATTGAATTTTCTATGTTGCCCCCTCCCCCCAAACTATCCCACTATCAACATTTGAGGGCTCAGTGTGGACTGTGTCTGGTTTGTTGATTTCATATTGGAGGAATGAGGTTCCAGTGCAACTTCAGGTATATTTACTGTTGGGTGTTGAGTTCATCCTTCACCTGTAGTAGTATGAGTATAGACTAGGGTGTCCGTTTCATTTTCATTGAAAAAGGGGACATTTAAAATAAATTAGAGAAAAACCTGGGACAATGAAGAAAAAAAACGGGAAATAAATATTGTACAGACTAAATTTAAAACACATACAAGTTTACCTTTACAACATGCACTCAGATGATCCCAAATCACTTGTTACAATTATTCTGCCACACTATCACCATACTTATCACTTTTATGTACTTTATCAAGAAGTGCATTTTCGTTTGAAGTTGTATCATAGAAGTCAGTACACGATACACCATTAAAGTGTGTTTTGACAATGATCAAGGCCCTCACTGTTTCAACTTTCATTCTGTTTTTTTCATCTGACCACAAAGAGTTCACTAACGAAAATGCACGTTCCAAAGCAGTATTTGACCCAGGAATTGCCAGAAAAAACTCCACCAAATGAATCATATTTTTCATGTTAATGTTTTTACTTTTGAAATAAGCAAATATTTCACAGCCAGTTTGTAAGTAATTGTGCGCCATATGTGCTGGACAGCCAACACCTACTATATTATTCACTGTGTTCTGTTGCAGTTTATAGAACAAATTGTTTTTTCCTTTCCTCTGCTTACCACCAAAATTGGTGTTAGTGTTGTCTGCAGAAACTGCAATCACCTTTCCCTCAAGATCGTATTTCTTTAAAACCTCCAGCACATAATTCTGAAGTAAATCTGAAGTTTCTCCAGCTAAATTAACCAGTTCGAGCACTTTCACCATGATGCCATTTTCAGGGTGAAAATACCTGATAAGGAGAGGAACTAACTTCAAATCCAGATGATTCGATGTATCAATCATTACAGAAATGAATCGAGCACTTTTCAATTCATTTAAAGCCTGCTGAGTTGCATACGTTGCAATAACATTTGAAACGATTGCATTACATTTTGTGTGTCCATATGTGAATTTAGGATTGAAAAGTTTTTTTAACAACTGCTGTAGTACAGTCGATTGACTTAAAGCTATGGTTATGCATTGCACTGTGGTACGCAAACGTAGCTTCTTGTGCTGCCAACTGCCTATCCATTCCTGTTACTGATTTTAAGTTTACATAGTAGTCACTCACGCATTTATTTGCTCTTTTCGTTTGATCACTCATGCGATGTTTCTTCGTCTTAATGTGATTCACAATGTCAGACCCTCCACCATGACCAATAGCAAATTCTGATCTGCACGATGTACATTCTAGTTTCTTGACTACCAGTGATAAAAGGAAACTCGCCTTTTATATTGCTGTTAAAATTACACTTTCGTTTTGGCATAATGAAACAGTGATTGCACTGTGCAAAACATTAACAGTGTGGTGACGAAAGCCAGAGAGCAAGTATCAGTGGTGTAGAGTATCTCTGGACCGAAAGGACGGATTCAGTGGATCAATTTAGAAGAGAAGAATCTTCGTTGTTATTCGTAATCCATAGTGTGTTTAAAATTACTTGCGATTTTTGACAGTTCGGTACATGTTTGGGGTATGCTGAAAGTCATCACACGCTTCCTAGCGTAAATAATTGCGCAGATAATAGCAAGTCAAACAACCAGGAGTGTAAAATACTCTAGCCAAGCGGAATCATAAAAAAACGGGACATTTGAGCTTTCCCAAAAAAACTTTCGGGACATCGGGACATTTTGGTAAAAAACGGGACGAATGGACACCCTAGTATAGACTGGCACCTCATGTATGTTATTACTGTCATTACAATTATGTGTTTGTGGTTGATCATAACCTCTCATAGGGGACCAACACTCTGACAGAGGCCATGAGTTCATTAATAGTAATGAAGAAGAGAAGCACATTTAATATGGAACCCTGAGGAGCATTATCCTCCTGGGTCCATGGAAAGTTGAGAACTGTACCAATCTGAACTTGAAAAGACAAGTGGTACAAGAATGGGCGAATAAAAATCGAGAGGTGGCCCCAATGACCCACCTCACTGAGTGTAAGTAAGAGGTGAAGCCACCATACTGTGTCACATGCCTTACAATGACTGAAGAAAACTGCAACAAGAAGGACTGCCGAACTGCAGTTTCCAACCAAAGCGTTTGATCGATTGGAGACTGTCCATCCTGATAGTTGCACTGATAAGGATACAAAAAGTCCCAAGATTCAAGGATCCAACAGAGCCAATGAGCCACAATCCATTAAAATAACTTGCAGGGGACGGTGGTCAGACTGATCAGCCAGTAACTATCGAGGGACGATGGATCCTTACTGTGCTTAAGGACAGCAATCACAATACTATCCCTCCAATAAGAGGGGAAACACCTAGGAGCCAAATATAGTTGAAGCCCAGGGGGGATATTTTCGTTGTGGAGGATGGATGTATTGAGGCAATTGGTTATGGATGGTATCAGAGTGAGGATCTGAATTGTGGGAAGAATAGAGAACCAGAAGAAGTTCCCATTCAATAATAGGTCCATTCGAGAATTCCGCCTGACAAGAAGTAAAACATAAGTGGGAAGCTTGGGCCAATTATCTCCAGAGAAGGGATGGGATCAGGTATGAAGCTGACGCCAATGCATCAAATGGGTCACAAGGTGTTCTGTAAGAACTGATGGATCTATCCAAAGGCCACCCAAGACGTCCAGGCCTGCAATGGAAGACGGTCATTGGCAACCTTGAGGGTGGGGAGTAGCCCATCTCTATGATGAAGGGACAGAAGAACCTAGGGAGGAGACAAAACATTCCCAAAATACCTATTCGCTCTGTTTGATTAAGTAATGGGCGCGAAGTAAGGCGAGTGGAGGACAGGTGCTACTCAAGGCTCTACAAGGGTCGAATGTGATCATGGATGATGATGGCAATGATCATGCGCCACCATGGGAATGGCCAGCTGTGAAAGGAGTCTGTTAAGTGGCTGACGGCAATGGCGGCAGCGCGAATAGTCGTTACAGATGACTTCATAAATACTGCCTGACAAAGAATGGGTAAACATGACCTAGAAGATATGTAGAGACCAATCAGCAAGATGGAAAGCCCAGTGGCGAAACCTGTCTATCAGGAGGCGGGAAGAGGATGAGATAATCCACAGGTAGTGGTTGCTAAAATAGAAGTCATCACACAGTGACAAATGTAATGAAGGGAGAAGGGGATGGGAAATGACTGAGAGATCAGTGACAAAGAAAGTACCATGAGCAGCACTAAAATGTGTAGTGAAACCATTACTAAGAAGTCACAGATCTTGGTATACAAGAAACTGATCTACGAGGGCACTCTGACAAGATAAAAAAGCACTGAGCCACAAGGGGTGATGGGCATTAAAGGGGAGGGAGAAGGTGAATTGCTGAAGGAGGGCAGTTAGGACAGTGGGCATAGGTCGTTGTCAGGAGGAAGACAGAGATTGTGTATGGACCAATCTGCAAACGTCACTGAGAGCCCTCAAAGTGCAGACCCAGTTCCAATAGAAAGCACGGAACCCATGGTGGATCGGTGAGTCAGCATCAGTAAAATGAGATTCCTGTAGAACGACATAGGCTTTGGAACAAATGGAAATAAGGGGTTCTATTTCCAGAAGGTGACAGTAGTATCTGTTACAGTTCCACTGGATGAGAATGGATCAGGGATCTAAATGGGAGCAAACGGTCATGCTGACAGATCACCACCTGTCACCACAAAGGATGGGGTAACATCTCTAAACAAGTCAAACTCATGTTACACTGGAGAAATGAGGAGTCAGCACCTCTGGAGGCACCAGAGAGATATTGTCTCAGGATTATATTTCTTCTTTTTCTCTTTTGTGGGTCGAAGAGCACAGTACCTGGAGAGACAGTAGTCATCACTGAGAGACAGTGGGAAACCTTGTGGCATACAGACTATCAGCCCCACAGTCAATGTGTGGCAGCAGGCCTCTGATGTGGGTGACATTGAGGAGAGGATCACTGGCAGATGCCAAAGAGGGGGGACACTTCTTTGGCTGGGTAAGGGGAACACCTGGAGAGGAGGACATGGAAACTGCATCAGAGGGGAGAGAAGTCGGGAGCAGGACTGGGATAAGGAGGAGGAAGGAGGAGGAAATGGCATAACAGAGCCAAAGTTAGATGTCATAGACACAGGGTGGAGTTGGTCGTATGTCTGATAAGCCTCAGTGTTGGATGAACGATCAAGGGACTTATACTCTTGTCTCTTCTTTTCTTCTAAACTGGGCAATCCAACTAGCATGGAGAGTGATGCTCATGACAATTAATACAAACAGGTGGCAGAACTCAGGACCTCCCCACAGTGAGTCGGCATCCACATTCACCACATAAAGGTTCTGCTGTATAGCAGGAAGACATGTGCCCGAAATGCCAACACCATAAGTATCTGACAGGTGGTGGGATATACAGCTGTACACTACACCAATAAACTGTGACCTTGGCCTTCTCTGGGAGAGAAGCAAATGCCAGAATAAAAAAGCTGGTATCTATATGATTGTCCTTACAGCCTTTCTGAACACACCAATGAAGACCCCCCCCCCCTCCCCACAGTCCATACTGGGCCAGAGTTCCTCATCAGTTTGAAGGATGAGGTCCCTATGAAAAATGACACCCTGAGCCATATTCAAGGACTGATGAGGAGCGACAGATACTGGGACGTCGCCAAGATGGTACAGGCACAAAGTGGATGACAGAAGATGTTTCAATCAACAGCGAACCCGACCTCATCTTACTCTGGGAGTCCACTTCGATAAAGTCGTTTTCGATAGTTTCCACGAAAAATAATGGCTTGGTAATAGTGGAAGTCCTCTTATCTTGGAGTGGGAAACTGCCCCTAAATGCGGAAGAATCAGCAATGATCAACAGCATGAGGATGCAGAAGACAATGGAATCCACTGCATTAAAGAAACATAACATGTATCCACAGGACACGTGGCCTGTAATTGAAAAGTGTTATAATGATCTCTCCATTGGCAAAAGATTACACAATAGTTCCCCATTTGGATCCCTGGGAGGGCACTGCCAAGGGGGAGGTGACGTGAGAAAAAGATTGAACATCCAAGGGAAGGATAACGATCTACGAGTTGGGGTGTGGATCGTCAGAAGCTTGAACGTGGTAGGGAAGCTATAAAATGTGGAAAGGAAAATGCAAAGACTCAATCTAGATATAGTAGGGATCAGTGAAGCGAAATGGAAAGAAGACAAGGATTTCTGGTCAGTTGAGTGTGTGGTAATATCAACAGCAGCAGAAAATAGTATAAAAGGAGTATGATTTGTTATGAATAGTTAGGTAGGGCAGAGAGCATGTTACTGTGAACAGTTCAGTGACAGGGTTGTTCTTATCAGAATCAGCAGCAAACCAACACCGACAATGATAGTTCAGGTATACATGCCGTCATCACAAGCTGAAGATGAAAAGATAGAGAAAGTACATGAGGATACTGAAAGGGTAATTTATATGTAAAGGAAGATGAAAATCTAATAGTCATGGGGAACTGGAATGCAGTTGTAGGGAAGGAGTAGAAGAAAATGTTACATGAAAATATGGGCTTGGGACAAGGAATGAGAGAGGAGAAAGACTAACTGAGTTGTGTAACAAATTTCAACTAGTAATAACAAATATTTTGTTCAAGAATCACAAAAGGAGGAGTATACTTGGGAAAGGCAGATGATATGGAAAGATTTGAGGTAGATTACATCATGGTCACACAGAGATTCCGAAATCAGATAATGGATTGTGAGACCTACCCAGCAGCAGATATACACTCAGATTACAATGTATTAGTGATGAAGAGTAGGCTGGAGTCTAAGAAATTAGTCAGAAAGAAGTGAGGCACAGAAGTAATAAGGAATGACAAGATACGCTTAAAGTTGTCTAAGGCTATAGACACAGCAATAAGGAATAGCTGTGTAGGCAGTACAGTTGAAGAGGAATGGACATCTCTAAAAAGGGAAATCATAGAAGTTGGAAAGAAAAACATAGGTACAAAGAAGATAACTGTGAAGAAACCATGGGTAACACATAAAATACTTCAGTTGATCGATGAAAGGAGGAAGTACAAAAATGCTCAACGAAATTCAGGAATACAGAAATACAAGTCACTGAGGAATGAAATAAACAGGAAGTTCAGGGAAGCTACGACGAAATGGCTGCAGGGCAAATGTGAAGAAATCTAAAAATAAATGAGTGTTGGAAGGTCTGACTCAGTACCTAGGAAAGTCAAAACAACCTTTGGTGAAATTAAAAGCAAAGGTCATAACATTAGGAGTACAATGGGAATTCCACTATTAAATGTAGAGGAGAGTGCGGATAGGTGGAAAGACTACACTGCAGGCCTCTATGAGGGGTAAGATTTGTCTGATGTGATAGAAGAAGAAACAGTAGTCAATTTATAAGAGGTAGGGGATTCAGTCTAGAATCAGAATTTAAGAGAGCTTTGAAGGACTTAAGATTAAATAAGGTAGAATGGATAGGTAACATTCCATCAGAATTTCCAAAATCATTAGAGGAAGTGCCAACAAATGGCTATTCACGTTGGTCTGTAGAATGTATGAGTCTGGCAGTATACCGACTGACTTTCGAAAAAAATATCATCCACACAATTCCGAAGACAGCAAGAGCTAACCAGTGCGAGAATTACCGCACAATCATGGAAGAATGGAAAAGAAAATTGAGGATGTGTTAGATGACGATCATTTTGGCTTTAGGACAGGTAAAGGCACCAGAGAGGCAATTCTGACGTTGCGGTTAATCATGGAACCAAGATTGAAGAAAAATCAAGACACATTCATAGGATTTGTCGCCCTGGAAAAAGCGTTCAACAATGTAAAATGGTGCCAGATGTTCGAAACTCTGAGAAAAATAGATTAGCCTATAGGGAAAGATGGGTAATATCCAATATCTACAAGAGCCAGGAAGGAATAATAAGAGTGCACGGCCAAGAACGAAGCGCTAGGATTAAAAAGAGTGTAAGACACGGATGTAGTCTTTCGCCCCTACTGTTCAATCTCTACATCAAAGAAGCAGTGATCGAAGTAAAAGAAGATTCAGGAGTGGAAGTAGAATTGAAGATGAAAGGATCAGTGACATGATTCGCTGATGACATTGCTATCCTGATTGAAAATGAAGAAGAATTACATGAGATGCTAAACAGAATGAACAGTCCATTGAGTACAGAATATGAATTAAAAAAGAAGAAAGTAATGAGAAGTAGCAGCAATGAGAACAGCGAGAAACTTAACATCAGGATTGATGGTCATGAAGTAGATGAACTTAAGGAATTCTACTACCTGGGCAGCAAAACAACCAATGATGGATGGAGCTAGGAGGACATCAAAAGCAGACTATCACAGGCAAAAAGGGCATTCCTAGCCAAAAGAAGTCTGCTAGTATCAAACACAGGCCTTAATTTGAGGAAGAAAATTCTGAGAATGTATGTTTGGGGCACAGCATTGTATGTTAGTGAGACGTGGACTGTGGAAAAAGTGGAACAGAAGAGAATCAGAGCATTTGAGATGTGATGCTATAGACAGATGTTCAGAATTGGGTTGACTGATAAGGTGAGGAATGAGGAAGTTCTGCACAGAACCGAAGAGGAAAGGAATATGTGGAATACACTAACAAGGAGAAGGGACAGGATGATAGGACGTCTGTTAAGACATCAGAGAATGACTTCCATGGTACTGGGGGGAGCTGTAGAGGGCAAAAGTTGTAGAGGAAGACAGAGATTGGAATACATCCAGCAAATAATTGAGGATGTAGGTTGCAAGTGCTACTCAGAGATGAAGAGGTTGTCACAGGAGAGGAATTTGTGGCGGGCCGCATCAAATCAGTCAGACTGATGACCTAAAAAAAAAAATGGTGAAAGTGTTCCTGTTAGCCCCAAGGCAGAGCAGATTGCGGAGAAAGGATTTCACCCCAAGGTGACAGGCCTGGCCTGCCTCCCAGGAACAGCCAGGGAAGAGAGGGCCTGAGGGTCATAAAAAGCAACATTAAAGGATCCACTGCCAACTAAATAAAGAGATGTAGAAGAACTGCCAATTTCTGGAGCTTAATACGTTTCGTTGGCGAAGCGTCTGCCATGATACTACCCACTGTGATCAGGGGCTCCCTCCACAGACGCCACCCAGCCACAGCAAGTGCTGTCTCGCACACTGGCCATTGTCAGGGGTAGCAATGTTCCAGAATGATGAGCAACCACTCCTATGCATGCAAAGGGAGACAGCAACTCAGGTATCAAGAGTGTGATACTTGCATTGTCAGAGGGCTCAACCAAGACTGTACGTAATGACCTCACCACATGGACTTGTTACTGTGCTGGATACATTGCATTAAACGGACAAAGGGGTCAAGGAAAAGATGGAAGAGGCAGAAGGGCACACGCCAAAGGCGCTAAGTAAGGAGTTCCTCTCTAGTTGGTTCGCGCTACTGAGACAAAATGGGGGACCAAACGCCAAAGGGAGACCGAAACCGCCGAAAATGAAAAGTGAAAAAAATACAAAAACAACAAAACAGTAAAGGACAGCAGAAACCAGGACGGTAGCTGGGCCGACGTAAGCAAGGACAGGAAGGGGACAGAGAGAGGGGGGGGGTGGGAGGGAAGACAGGGGAAGGAGTAAGGACAGGGAGGGGAGTGCATAGGGAAGGGAATGCAGCCTGTGAAGGAAGAAAGGGCCGCAGTGTGTCTCATGTGTGCTACACATGAACTCATGGAAGATTCCTGGGAGAACTAATTGTTCTGAGGTGGACTCAATCACAAAGGCTGCAGCAGCAGTCCAAATAATCAAGTTTAGTTTGCAGTTAAGGCAGGATTTCAAGAAACTCCTGACTGAACTTAATTCAGTGCGTTCTTACCTTATTTTTTCTATTATGATGAAGCAACGCACAGAAATTGCTGCAGAGAGCATTGAGTTAGGTAATGGTTGACCACATTAAAATGTAGCACAACGCAATGAAATATGCACAGCAAGAATAATCGGACTTTGTATAATAAACAATGCCATATCCATATTTGCACCCTTCCTCTTAGAGGACGGAGGCAAAGATGTATATGGCAGCATGCTGATGGCGAGTCATAATAGTAGTGAGGCACCTGTGGCACTAACGTGTTTTGTTAGAGCAGGTTGCCTTCATCAGGGGAAGTATACATTCAGGGGCAAACCTATTGTTCTCTTTTGATTCAAAGTCCTTAACCTATTCTTCTCCCTGGGGATAACGAGTCCATTTGAGGAACCTCCCCTCACCATTCCCCCTCCCAATCCTCGTCCCAACCCATGCAGAAACCACCAACCCTCCCCCTTCCCCCTTGCAGATACAGATACACTTTCACACCTGAGTTATTGCATTGTATTACAACAGTCTTTATTTAATTTCATTTTCCTTCCCACAAAAAATTGTCACATTTGATGACCGCTGCTTTAAATGGTCAAAACCCTTGCTAAGGGTGCAAAACATAGCCTGAGCAAAGTTTTTCTCCACATAATCACTAAGCAGTTTTTTAATCAAAGAGTCAACAGCATGAACTGTAGATTTGCCCTTCATAAAGCACAATTATGGAACAGAATTTTTTTTATTATGTTTCAAATGATCTTGATCATTAGCTGGTAACAGATGACAGATTCTAAAACTCCAGATAAAACTGAGGTCAGTGATATTGGGCGATAACTAGAGAAGCAATTTCCTCCTTCTTCTAAATGGGCACAACTCTAGATAATTTTAATACATCTAGAGATATACCTTCATTTAAATATTTATTTATACAATAAATAAATGGAAATTCTATCCAATTATCTTTGTTAACATATTACTAGAAAGAGCACATATATCTACTCTGTGAGAAGGCCTAAAATTATTTACAATACTTAAAACAACATCTGGTGCTATCTCTGAGAAAAAAATTATCTTTCAATGCATAGCTTACATTATGAGATAAAATACAGTATCATAAGGCCTAACACTGCTTTCACAAATTTCATTAACAGACTGTATACAAAAATTATTAAATTCGACTGGTGCTACTCTTACAGCCTGTTTTTGTTTACTTTTGGCCACTGATTTTATTGCACTCCGTACTTCCCTGCATTTATTTTTGGATGATTCTATTTCAAACAAGTTATATTGTTTATAATAGAGGGAAACATTCCACATGGGAAAAATACATCTAAAAACAAAGATGATGTGACTTACCAAACGAAAGCGCTGGCAGGTCGATAGACACACAAACAAACACAAACATACACGCAAAATTCTAGCTTTCGCAACCAACAGCTGCTTCGTCAGGAAAGAGGGAAGGAGAAGGAAAGACGAAAGGATGTGGGTTTTAAGGGAGAGGGTAAGGAGTCATTCCGATCCCGGGAGCAGAAAGACTTACCTTAGGGGGAAAAGAGGGCGGGTATACACTCGCACACACACACATATCCATCCACACATATACAGACACAAGCAGACATATTCAATACTCATATACTCAATATGTCTGCTTGTGTCTGTATATGTGTGGATGGATATGTGTGTGTATGTGTGTGCGAGTGTATACCCGTCCTTTTTTCCCCCTAAGGTAAGTCTTTCCGCTCCCGGGATTGGAATGATTCCTTACCCTCTCCCTTAAAACCCACATCCTTTCATCTTTCCCTCTCCTTCCCTCTTTCCTGACGAAGCAGCCGTTGGTTGCGAAAGCTAGAATTTTGTGTGTATGTTTGTGTTTGTTTGTGTGTCTATCAACCTGCCAGCGCTTTCATTTGGTAAGTCACATCATCTTTGTTTTTAAGTTGTATTGTTTCTTAGCCTCATTGACTGTGTGCTTCTAATCCTTTTCAGCTCTTATGTCTCACAGCTTTTCCATATCTATTTTATGTGGGCTTTAAAAATCTAAATATATTAACGATCTGTTTGACATATTGGTTGTTATATCATATATTATTATGTCTATGCTTATATGTGTTACATGTATTGGTATTGACTTTGCATTTGTACTGAGGAAAGTTGGTCTCAAAAGCATTTAAGAAAGCATGAAAAGACTACATTAACAGTACACTGACAATTATTGTTAAACAAATCTTTCCAGTCATAACTCTTGGGTGAAACCATAAAATTAGAAATTTTGTCCTGTATTATTGGTTTTGTGATGACAACTTTAGGCTCTCTCAGCTCTTTAGACTTCATATCAAGCCTATTTACATCTACTGACAGTGAATCACTATCTGAGAAAGTGAAAACAGCTACATCACAACACATTAAACCTCTAGTAACATCTGTAAGTATGTCATAAAGACAAGTAGTAACTCTCGTAGGTTTACAGTTAGTACAATTAAACTTTACTTGTCTTAATAGATTTTTAAATTCATTTACATTGTGTTTACCTTCATT
Source organism: Schistocerca piceifrons (assembly GCF_021461385.2). Classification (NCBI taxonomy): domain Eukaryota; kingdom Metazoa; phylum Arthropoda; class Insecta; order Orthoptera; family Acrididae; genus Schistocerca; species Schistocerca piceifrons. Next base: position 827,494,619 of record NC_060141.1, read on the forward strand.
ACATCAAATACATCATTTATGTCGCCACTAATCACTTTACTAAATATTCTCCACTGAGGACTATGAAAACAAATTTAATAAATTCTCAAATTTTTCTAAAAAGATTGGTGGATCGCCACTGAGTGACCTATAAAGTTATACAATAACAATTTTAGATACTCAAACTTTAAGCCTGTATCTTCAGAGTGCAACTCACTAGACTAAAAAACTAGATCTAATCCACTACTATTACTTATTATAATTTTCTTAATATAAACTGACACACCCCCATGAATTTGCTGCTCTCTGCTGGAACTATTAAATAATTGGAAGTCATTTAATATGTGAAAAGAAATTTGATTTCTCTTACACCAGTGCTCACTCAAATGCAATGAATGGAACATATTCTCATTTGAAAAATCATTTAAAACTAGATATTTCCATTCATACATTCAATGTTGCGATAGCCTATTTCAAAGCTGATGAATAAGTTGTATTATAAGGGCAATTATTATTCAGTCACTGAATATAAACTTTAACTATTTATTTCTACGAAATACCAGGACCATGAGAAATCTGTTGCTTGTTAACTTCTGGTTACCACAGATCTTGTTGACCGATAGTTGTTTGGCCTGAGGAGTGTCTCACACCAGTAAAACACCTGACTGCATTGTCGTTTCGGATCAGAAATCAGCATCACATGACTAGCTGTTGTACATGCCTGGCTGCAACGACAGATGAACAGCTGCTGTGGAACTCAGTGAGCGAGTGGTATATGATTGTATGTTTGCAGCTATGAAATTCATGTACTTTTCCCCATTTTCATCCCTCAGTTATTTGTATGCACTAAACAAATTAGCTTGTATTATGAAATGACTGACTGCTATTGAAAGGAAAATATGGTGCTAATTACACTTCAGTTGCACTCAAGAAATTTCGCCTGGCAGAAAGAAAGTGTGTCATTGCTATTTTTGTAATACATGTGTGTGACCTCCCTTGTAGAAGTAGACTCAGGATTAAACAGTAGTCAACATTTATTGTAATTTATGTGACCAAGTTGATTATTATTGTGCATTTAATACTGAGAAATGTATTATACTATTGAAGCTTTTCTCACAAAGTAATACAAGAAAACATACTGTACACTACTGGCACTTTGGGGACTACTTTAAATAAATTTCTATGTCTATTTTAAATGTAATTCTTACTCTGTGCTCATAGTTTACTTTAATGTTGTATAATTGTTTGTTTAAATCCAGTAAAAAAACCTTCAAATTTCCTAGACACTTCTCTGTTAGTACTTGGTATATGACACGAAACACTTATATTTTCTAGGCGTCCGTATTACTGTTAAAGGAAGTTCATTAACATTGTCATCTCAGTAAAGTTAGAAGTATTGAAATTTATTCAGACTAACAGTGAAATCTAGGTTACTACCAACTTTAGGGTCATGTCTGCGTACATTAGATCTTTGTGATAATGACTATCTCAACTTTTGTTTGCTTTTGGAATAGACATTTTTTAGTGTACACTGATAATACAATTAATGTTGTAAGTCATTGCTAAGAAGGTTGGCCTTTATGATTCAGTCACATATTTAATATTCCTTTGATAGCTCTATTTGTTTTCTTTTCGCACAGAAAAACTGTTAGTGTAAAATATAGTATCCACAGAGACTAACAGAAAGAAGAAAATGTTAACAGAAGAAAGTGTAGCATGAAGCAACTGTTTTTCACTTGCAATGGTTCCTAATTTGTGAAAGATGAAACCACATTCAGTAGCTTGCTATACAGGCTTCCACCTGCTGAATGTGTGTCTACAATGTCAGTGCCGGCCGCGGTGGTCTCGCGGTTCTAGGCGCGCAGTCCGGAACCGTGCGACTGCTACGGTCGCAGGTTCGAATCCTGCCTCGGGCATGGATGTGTGTGATGTCCTTAGGTTAGTTAGATTTAAGTAGTTCTAAGTTCTAGGGGACTTATGACCACAGCAGTTGAGTCCCATAGTGCTCAGAGCCATTTGAACCATTTTGAACCAATGTCAGTCCGAGATCTAGGTGTATTAACAGCCTTCTGATAGAGCATACTTATCAACTCTGTCATTGAGTGTGTAATGGAAAACGTACTTAGCATTAGCTTCAGAGTTATTTAAAATAGTGATGTAATGTGAAAAAACAATTAAGCGTAGCTATTATGCCTATTTTCTTCCACGCCCTAAATATAATGTCATATTCTGGGATAATTCAGCAAGGGCTAAGCGTTCAGAATACACAAAAAGACCACTAAAATGATAAAGGATATAAACCTAGAAACTCTGTAAGCTTCTGTTTAAGATTATTCTATACTTTTACTGTGCATTTTAGTTTATGGAGAGTCTCATAGTTTCTTCTTCTTTTTTTCTTTTCCTAGACTTACATAATGGGCAAGAAATAGCAAACTATTTAAATATAATCATCACCTTAACAATGTTGTAGTGATTTTCAGTCCACAGACTAGTTTGATGCAGCTCTCTACACTGCCTACCCCGTGCAAGCTTTTTCATCTGCGAATAACTACCGCAACCTACATCATTTTGGAACTGCTTACTGTGTTCGTCACTTCAGTAGCATAAACTATACAAAAAAAACTAATTTCAGCAGCAAATATAAATCAAGAGAAACAAAAAATAACAAAAAAGGAAAGTGAAATAAGAATAAGCAAGCGATATGGGAGTAGACAAGCGTAGAACACGTCTCAGTAACTACTTTCGGAATGGCAGACTCACACCGAGCGAAGTGGTGCAGTGGTTAACACACTGGTGACGGTTCAAACCCCCGTCTAGTTATCATGATTTAGGTTTTCCGTGATTTCTCTAAATCGCTTCAGCAAATGTCGGGATGGTTTCTTTGAAAAGGCAAGGCTGACTTCCTACCCCACTCTTTCCTAATGCCGTGGGACCGATGACCTCGCTGTCAGGTCCCCTCCCCCAAATCAACCAACCAAACAGCAGACACCCACAGCCAGTTGTTCTCTGAAACTGGGTGGGTGTAATTACGTGATATAAATTTTCGCTTCGAAACGTGAACTCAGACAGACGTTTTACTGGCGCGAGACACTCCCGTCCGACCTGTGACTTGTTCGATGAGAATCTTTGGTAAACGGTGTGTATAATCATTGAACTCTGATACCGGGGTGTTGTTCTAGACCGTATTGTTTTGAAATTGTAGTGCCGGTGAATACAGGTTGTTGGGATGTCAGGATGAATATTTTTGTTTCTCGTGATGGTAATTGACGAATAAAGTTTTTTGTATGATAGCATAACGTAATTGATTTACGAATAAAGCGTAATGTATCCAACTTGAAAGATAAAAGTAGTACTTAAGAAAACTACAGCATGGACATGTTTGTCATCAATAGGTAATGTTACATATTCATTTTTCATATTATAGTGTAAAAGTAGCCGAGTGTTGTAGTTTGTAGGATATATTGAAGCTCTTTACCTATTGCGCAATATTGCGTTTTTAACTGTACTCGCCGTACCTTGTTGTTGTACTGTTCAGAGCACTTTATTTTCATTTAATAACATTTCTTGTAGCCTATAACCATCAAATGATGACCTTTGCAAGCGTCAGATTATGTGCAAAATTAATACATGTATTTGTGTACGAACATTTAAAACATTTATCTACAAAGGTTAAAATGAAGACAAGAGTTTTGAAAAAGTATAGACTGCATATAACGGTGTTTTTCATTTTATAAATGTTTATATCCCTACAGCTACTGTTGTTGCTTCTATTTACTGTTTGCAAACATCTGCATCCTACAGTATATTGCAGCTTTTGATATCGAGTAAAATTTGCTTTTACAGTCCAGAGCAGGGACTTTTAAGGAGCATAGAATTCTGTCAGTGTCTACAGACATTTGTTTAGAGCCTCCGAGAGATGATTTTTAATTTTGTTTCAAATGCATGCCTAGTACATTATGTGCTTTTAATGGATACTCGCAATTTATTGTACCCTCATTAATGCACTTGAGTATGGACTATGATCGTTTTTAGTCTTTAGTAATTGTGTTTATTTCTTGTGTTGCAGTTATGTATTTTATAACATTTAGGTGTGCCACCCTGATGTTTTACAAAAAAAAAAGTGATGTGTATATATGTCCTATATACAGAGAGAATACAATGAGATATTTATTTTGGATAAGAGTGTCACAGAGGTCTCTGTGCCCCAGATCCTGTATCAGACTAACTGCTGTCTTACAGATCCTATATTTTGTTCAAGTGTACATGGTAAAGTAAGGAAGGCTGTCATGAGTCTGCAGATTGGTTTGAACACCAGAATGCTTTACTAGACATGGTCTTCCTGGAGATAGTGTGCCATTGCCTTCCTCCAGTTATACAGGTGGTATAGGAGTCCATACAGTTCAACATGGTCTCTGAACCAAGTGCAGGTACTGGTAATTAAATTATGAACAGACCATGTTAACAGAACTGTACATTGGGTTCAATTGTATGAGGCAAGGCATTTGTTAACACAGTGGTGTCATGTTTGGAAGGAGGCTATTGCTCTGCTCACCCATCCTAATCTATGTTGTCTGTAGTTTTCCCAAATCATTTCAGACAAATGCTGGAATTGTCCCTTCAACAAGATTAATGCTGATCATTAAACACTTGTGTGTATATGACTTGTATTTTTCGTTGTGTTAAGCTGACTGATCTTATACATCATTGTAGAGGCATTAGGGAAGCATCCAGTTCCACCCATCTGCTTTGACCCTTGATCATCAAAACGGTGGAAACACCTTCTTCCAGCATATACAATATAGTGCCAGTTACATCAGTATGTACACACGTCAACAAACACAAACAAAAATAAATTCTCACTCCAATAAAATGAAACTAGTGGGACAGCTGTGTGAAGCTAGGGGTTTAGGCCAGAGACAAGCTAACTATACAGCAATACAAAACACCCCACCATCCAAAAACAAATATTGTAAAAAAATTTCAGCTTATGAAATAATGACAGAGCCACAAAACCAACAGGAATCATCCATGTCAGTCAACCTATGTAGCTCAAAAGCAGCAGCAACAAACCACACAAAAAAAACCGCAACCATAAACTTCACAAACCTACATCTTCTTCTTCAATTGGAACTACATCCCGGGATGGGACTTGGCCTCTTCATTAATTTTCTGCCATTCCTCTCTGGACTTTGCCGTGGACCTCCCGTTACGGCAACCAACTCTGGCAGCGACCACTCCAACCTCGTCACTCCATCTCAACCTAGGTCGTCGTCCTGCTCTTCTCCTCCAGGTTCACTGCAGCAGGGTTTCCTTGCGGAATCTGTCTCATTGAGTCGCATTACATGTCCAGCCCACCTCAGTCTGCACAGCCTTATGAACTTCACCACATCATCCTCCTTGCAACAGTCGTAAAGTTCATCATTTTCTCGCCTTCTCCAGATCCCATTTTCTTATACAGGTCCAAAATCCTCCTCAGTTACTTCTTTCATATGATCTCAGTTTGTTTTCACCCTACTTTGTAATTGTCAATTTTTCTGAGCCATAAGTAAGTACTTGGCATATCAGCATTTTGTAAAGTCAGCATTTAGTCCATTCCAAAGTAGCATCGGTTAGAAGCACTTATGCGAACCATAATTTCAATAAAGGTGGTGCCATTTGCTTTTATCTGTGAGCCCAGATAGGTGAAACATTCCACTCGCTCAAATGTCATTCCCTCAAGGTTTATTGTGTGCTGTAGAGGTTTGTTAGTGCCATTATACATATACTTCATCTTTCCTTCGTTAATTCTCAGACCCATCTCCTCTGCACTCAGTTTTAGAGCTGATCTCTGTTCTGCTCATTAAATCCAAGTCATCTGCATATCCCAGCAATTGTAGACGTACAGTAGGTAGTGCCTCTTGTCTGGATACCCGATTCGCATACCACTTTTTCAAGCACCAGGTTGAAAAGTAGGCAAGAATGCTAATCTCCTTGCCTTAGTCCAGTTTGAGCGGGAAAACGAGGTGATAGTCTTGACTGCACTCGCACGGTACACTGGGGATACTTTAGGGTGACCTCTATCAAATGCACCAATTTTCCAGGCACTCGAAACTCCCGCATTGCCTCATAAAGTTTGGCCCAGTTTATTGTGTCACATGCACATTTAGAGTCAATGAAAAGGTGGTGCACACCAACATTGAATTCATTGGTCTTTTCTATTATTTGTCGGAGAGTAAATATCTGGTTTACAGTTGACTTTCCTGGTCTGAACCCGCATTGATTGCTTCCAATAATATCTTCTGCTATAGGTGAATATAATATTTAAAAGTGTTATGCCTCTGTAGTTGCTGCATTCAAATAGATCTCCTTTCTTACGCACCACACACACTATCCCTACATTCCATTCTTCTGGTAACTCTTCCTTTTCTCAGATGAGGCACACAATCTTGTAGATCCTACGATTTAGCTCAACTCCTCCAGCTTTCAGTGGTTCAGATGTTATATTGTCAGTCCCTGGTGCTTTATTGTTCTTCAATCGGTCAATTGCTTTGTTCACTTCTCCTTGGGAAGGGGGAGGTACTATGTCACCATCTTCTGGAGCGACTGAGATATCTTCAGTAGGGGACTCTGAAGCATCCAACAGTTCAGTGAAATACTCTACCCAACGCTCCAGTACTCCTGGTCATTGGTTAGTAGTGTGCCATTTTTACTTTTACACAGGATGATGTGCGGCTTAAATGCTCTTCTTTCACTATTAATTTTCTGATAAAATTTTCTAACATCATTTGTTTTTCCAATTGTCTGCAGTTCTTCAATCTGCTTTCTTTCCCATTCCCTTTTATTTCTCCGATGCAGTTTCTTCTCTTGTTTCCTTTTATCTTGATAATTTCTTACTGCTATACGAGTATATGATTTCTCAAGCATTTTCCTGTATGCCAGTTTTTTCTCCTGACTTATTCTCTTACGTTCTTCATCAAACCACGAATTCCTTTGTTGTTTTCCTTCTTTCCCTGCACTTCTTCTGCTGCTTTAATGACTGCATCCCTGCAAGCATTCCTGATCCCGGTTATCACTTACACTATGGGTGTATAATGCAAGATTCTCAGCAACCCTCTCAGAGTACGTTTTAGAGATGTCTTCATTTTTTAACTTCTATACCATATACTTACTTTGAGGTGTTCCTTTGACTTTTCTTGCATTGGGTATTCGAGGTCTTAGTTTCGCAATTACAATGTAGTGGTCTGAATCTACATTAACTCCTGTAAGTTCATACATCTAGTAAGTTTGAGGAATGCCTGCATCAATAATTACACAATCAATTTGGTTGAAGGTACGCTGACCCGGGCTACACCATGTTGCTTTATGAACCCTTTTGTGTGGGAAAATAGTGCTATCTACAGCCATGTTATGTCACACACACACACACACACACACACACACACACACACAAAATCCATTACTTGTCCCATCAACCTCACGAACAATACCCACAATGTCACTTTCCCACTCAAAACCCAACCCACTCAACTCACCAACCTTAGCCTACATGTCCTCTCCTGCAGCTCTCAAATATGACAAGCATAATAAATCTCAGTGATGCTCTTTTGCCAGCAATACTCATCTAAATGAGATTGCAGGTTGGAAGAGCACCTTTTCCCCTCCCTATAACAGATTTTATTGGCCCCTCCCCCAAATCTCCTTATGGTATTAGTGCAAGCCCCAGTGTCATAATCTTTAACTGAATACCATGGTTAACTACTAAGTGTTAATAACCCCTGTACAATGAAAACTCATCTGACATAACGGTGCTGCAGTCCTCAGTATATTCCTCAGTGAGCCCTGCTAGTTCCCTCTTACTACAACCCCGCAAAACACTGAAAAACTATCAGAATATCCACCTGCCCCGCCCCCACCCTCAAAAAAAGAAAAAACAGTTGGAGTTGGACATTTCCAGTGACGCCAAATTGTAAAATTCTCCTTGGGCAAATAAATTACTGATAGCTAGCCATGGACCAAATGCTATTATGTGTTGCATGTTGCAGCAGCTGTTTAAATAGTTAAATTTTTTATTTAGTAAAATTGTAGTCAAATAGCCATATACAGTTACTTTGCTTAACATTTTACATGTACATTTTTGTATATTCATTTATAGATTCCACTCTTTTACTGCACAGTTCTATGTGATATCGTTCACAGGCTTCATTACACAGTTCACACACGCATGTTGTGGTTGGGTCGTGATAAGTTTTGTTTTTGCAAATTAGATTATGAAAGCCGTGAATAGATAATCTAGTTACAACATGTCGCAGTTCGAAGTTTGATGCTGTCCATGAGCAGTTCGTCATTGCTTCGGTTCCATAGTACTCTGGCTATACTGTTTCTCATTTATTCTCCATGATCTTCAGTTGATTGCTGGAAGCCCTGATGTTTGGCATCATATATGGAAGTCTGATGTCTTCAATTAGGAATGTCTCTCTCACTAGCAGGTACACTAGTCTAGATCTTGTTGTCTTTGAGAGACTTAGTGCTCTCTTTAGATAAGTCGATTTTACCTTTTCTATTGTTTCTAGATTTTTTTTTTTGTCAGGTGGTCCCATATAACCTCCATCCCATAGGCCAGGATTGGCAAGATTTTTGTGTTGAATAATTTCATGGCCATTTCTAGATTGAGTAGGTGGATGTTTTTGATGCCCTGTGTTGCTATTATTGCTTGGGCTGCATGTTCTGTTGCAGGTTGTGTGAAGCATTTGGCTGTTGGTTGCAATGTCACCCCTAGGTATTTAAAGTCTGATGAGATTTTTATTTTTTGTCGTCTGATGTTGATTTCCACATTCTTGGGTGTTTTGCCTCCTTTTCTGAAAATCCCCATTTCTGTCTGTGTTATGTGTAGTTTGTGTTCACTGCACCATTTATCTATTTTCTCAATGATTTTCTGCAGCTTCTGTATATCTGATGATCCTACGGCTAAGTCGTCAGCGTATGCATATATGTATACATCTTCATTTTTTGCAATTCGCAGTACTTCTTCTGGGGCAAGAATGTACAGCAAAGGGCTCATTGGGTCACCCTGTAAGACTCTGTTTGATTCCAAAATGAGGTTCGAAAAAGAGAGGTTGTCTGATATTGTGATTAAGTTTTATTCAAGGATTGACTTAATTATTCTTGCCCATAGACTATCCTCTCCCATTATGTTCTCCAGTTTTCGGACTACAAGATCTCTTTCCAGTAGGTCAAAGTCTTTGGTAAAGCCTATGAACACTGTGTAGAACATTTGTTTCTTTTGTAACGCTTCGTCGATGTTGTTTGGAAGAAGCCTAACTGCCATAAGTGTTGATCTTCCAGATCTGAAGCCCATTTGTGGTTCTGGGAGATGGCTGCCCACATAGGCTTTGATTTTTTTCTGTAATTATCTTTGGAAACATCTTTTCCATGGCTATGCCTCTGTTCTTGTTTGTGTCTGTTGAGCCTCCTCTACCTTTGTAGAGAACATTTATTATCGAGTGTCTCCATTGGGTCAGAATTCTTCCAAGTTCAAGGCATTTGTTGAATAGAGAGTTGTTGAACATTGGGGAGCCTGTCTCACATCTTTTATATGTTCAAACAATGGAAAAACCAGGATGGGATGTTACAGTACCAGAGAAGGAAAGTTGCTAACAGTTTTTTCTGTAGCCGTGTAATTTAACTCATGTTTATTCAGACTACAGCTAGCAGAAGCTATTGTTCGGTGTTCTACATGATTTAGATCCCATTCTCCTTGGAAAAGCTCTGCTGTAATACCATAATCAGATGCATCTGTTGAAATTTTAAATGGTTCGCCCATAACCAGATGATGTAATGTGGGTGATTCAACAAGTGCTCTTTTGACATTTTCAAACGCTTCATTCACCTCTTTATCCCAAATCCACTGTACTCCCTTCCTTAATAAACGTAAAATTTTCAGGTCATTTAGTTCTTGCCCTCATATGTACCGTTGATAGTATCCGGCCATTCGTATAAATCCCTTCAGCTCTCTTACGTTTCTAGGATGTGGACATTCTTCAATAGCTTTGATGCATTCAGGGTCCAGTCTAATTCCCTGCACCCCTACTATATGCCCTAAAAACTTAAGCTCTTGATGCGCAAAATATGATTTAGATAGCTTCACCGTAATAACTTTCTCAAAATTTTTTCAGGGTCTTACGAAATGTTATACAATGTTCTTCCCAAGAAGGTGATATTATCAGGATTTCATCTACATATATGATTAAATCAAACAATGGAAAAGCCAGGATGGAATGCAACGATACCAGAGAAGGAAAGCTGCTACTCACCATATAGCGGAGCTGCTGAGTCGTAATAGGCACAATAAAAAGGTTCACACAATCATAGCTTCCGGCCATTAAGGCCTTTGTCAGCAGTAGTCACACATACACACGCGCGCACACACACACTTACGCAAACGCAACTTGCACACACATCTGCATTCTCAGAGAGCTGAAACTGCACTGCGAGCAGCAGCACCAGTACATGATGGGAGTGGTGACTGGGTAGGGGTGAGAAGGAGGCTGGGGCAGGTAGGGGGAGGGATAGTATGGTGAGAGTGGCAGACGGTGAAGTGTTGCAGTTTAGACGGAGGGGGGAGGGGGTAAGTAACGGAAAGGAGAGAAATTAAAAGACTGGGTGTGGTGGTGAAATGACGGATATGTAGTGTTGGAATGGGAACAGGGAGGGGGCTGGATGGGTGAGGACAGTGACTAACAAAGATTGAGGGCAAGAGGGTTACGGGAACGTAGGATGTATTGCAGGGGAAGGATCCATATGGCACAGGCTGTGAAGTCATTGAGATGAGGGGTATCATGTTTGGCAGCGTGTTCAGCGACAGGGTGGTCCACTTGTTTTTCGGCCCACTTGTTTTTTGGCCACAGTTTGTCAGTGGCCGTTCATGCGGACAGGCAGCTTGTTGGTTGTCATGCCTACATAGAATGCAGCACAGTGGTTGCAGCTTAACTTGTAAATCACATGACTGGTTTCACAGATGGCCCTGTCTTTATTGGGATAGGTGATGTTAGCGACCGGACTGGAGTAGATGGTGGTAGGAGGATGTATGGGACAGGTCTTGCATCTAGGTCTATTACAGGAGTATGAGCTATGATGTAAGGGATTGGGAGCAGGGGTTGTGTAAGGATGGACAAGTATATTGTGTAGGTTCGGTGAACAGCGGAATACCACGGTGGGAGGGGTGGGAAGGATAGTGGATAGGACATTTCTCATTTCAGGGCATGACAAGAGGTAATCGAAACCCTGATGGAGAATGTAATTCAGTTGCTCCAGTTCCAGATGGTACTAAGTCACGAGGGGAATGCTCCTCTGTGGCCGGACTGTGGGACTTTGGGAGGTGGTGGGAGACTGGAAAGATAGGGCACGAGAGATTTGTTTTTGTAAAAGGCTGGGAGGATAATTACGGTCAGTGAAGGCTTCAGTGAGACCCTCAGTATATTTAGAGGAGGACTACTCATCACTGCAGATGCGACGACCACGGGTGGCTAGGCTGTACGGAAGGGACTTCTTGGTATGGAATGGGTGGCATCTATCGAAGTGGAGGTATTGCTGGTGGTTAGTAGGTTTGATACGGACGTAGGTACTGATGTAGCCATCTCTGAGGTGGTCAACATCTAGGAGGGTGGTTTGTTGTTGAGGGACCAGGTGAAGCAAATGGGGGAGACGTTGTTGAGGTTCTGGAGGAATGTGAATAAGGTGTCCTCACCTTCAATCCAGATAGCAAAGATGTCATCAATGAATCTGAACCAGGTGAGGGATTTAGGATTCTGGGTTTTTAGATGGCTCATGAAGAGGTTACCATGGGATGGTGCCATGCGGGTGCCCATAGCCATACCACATATTTGTTTGTAGGTAATGCCTTCAAAGGAGAAGTAATTGTGGGTGAGGATATAGTTGGTCATGGAGACTAGGACAGAGGTTGTTGGTTTGGAATCCATAGTGTGTCTGGAAAGGTAGTGTTCAATAGCAATAAGGCCATGGCCATTAGGAATGTTAGTGTACAGGGAGGTGGCATCAATAGTGACCAGCAGGGCACCATGTGGTAACGGGACAGGAACTGTGGAGAGTCAGTCAAGGGAATGGTTGGTATCTTTTATATGGGAGGATAAGTTCCGGGTAATAGGTTGAAGGTGTTGGTCTATGAGAGTAGAGATTCTCTCAGTGGGGGCACAGTAACCGGCCACAATAGGGCGTTCTGGGTGGTTGGGTTTATGGACTTTAGGAAGCATGTAGAAGATGGGAGTGCGGGGAGTGGTAGGTGTAAGTAGAGAGATGGACTATGGGGGATGGGCCTAAGGATTTGAGTAGTGACTGGAGATTCTGCTGGATTGCTGGAATGGGATCACTGTGGCATGGTTTGTAGGTGGAAGTATCTGACAGCTGACAGAGTCCTTATGCCACGTAATCCTTGAGGTTCAAAACAACGGTGGTGCAGCCTTTGTCTGCAGGTAGGATTATAAGATTGGGATCAATTTTTAGGTGGTTGACTGCGGTTCTTTCTGCGGATGTAAGGTTAGTATGCATGTTGAGGGATTTGGGGAATGTGGTGAGGCAAGGTTCGAGAATAAGAAATTCTGGAAAGTAACAGGGGGTGGTTTGGAGGCAGTGGGGGTGCATCACGGTGGGATGGAGGAGTGAACTGAGTTAGGCAGGGTTCAATATTGGTCTTTGATTGAGTCTAATTGGTCGGGTTGGTGGCGAAGTGTTTCCACTGTAGGGACTGGGAGAAAGAGAGAAGGTCTTCAACAAATCCTATATGGTTGAATTTGGGAGTGGGGCAAAAGGTGAGACCTTTGGAATGGACTGATATTTCTATGGGACTAAGGCTTCTGAAGGGAAGGTTCATGACTGTGTTGCAGGTCTGTTTAGGTTTTGGGGATCTGTGTGGTGGTGGAAGTGAGTTTTGGAAGGTGAGGTTTGTCAGCTATGAGGGGGCATGGGGGAGATTTGGTGGTTGTTTTAGAAGTGGTGGACAGTGGTACTCTGAGGTGGCAGTAGGAAGTGAGCAGGATGGAGAGCTTTTTGAGGTGGTGTTGTGCATGTTGCTCAAGTTCCTGCAGGGCAAGAGTTTCAATGTGTGTTATGGGTTCCAGGAATTTGGGATTACATAGCAGGAGAATTTTGCAGATGGAGAGAAGGTACTGACTGCAAGGAGGATTGGGCTTGGTAGATATGGTTCTGCAGAACTGTGTTGGTGAGGGCTAAGGATTGGCGAAATCTGAACATGTGGAGGTCATTGTGGAAGGAGGGGTGGCAACTAGACCTGGATAATTTGATGGTAAGGCCATTAGGGGGGGATTTCATGAGCGCAGCAACAATGCAGGAACAGTATGTGGGACTGGGATCTGGTTAGGGATAAGGAAACTTTTCTGTATTGACGCAGATGGAAGGAGCAAGGATCCATGGTGGTGCAAAAATGCGAAAAATTTCATAAGAAAATTAATTGCATCTGAAAAATTACGCAAAAATACACCTAAATATGTGTGAAAAGTACGAAAAGAGCATAATCATAATGGATGCACAGGGGGAGAAAAAAAGATGCAATCTGAGGAAGACAACGATAGTGGAAGGTGAAAACTCACTAAAATTCGTGAGAAGTCACAAAGGTCAAAGTAGTGAGTAACTAATCATTAATAAATATATTTATATTACTGTGGGTAGCATGTTTGAGGGTGGATAAGCGTAAAGAAGGGGGACGGCAGATGTGACTGAATGAGGTGGATTTAGTGCGTGCGAACAGGGATAGAACGGAGAAAGTGTGGGAGGTGGGGAGGGGTTCGTAGTTACGAGATGCAAGATCGTGTGGCACCGGAAAAGTGCGGTAGATAACACTCTTAAATACGGGAACTGACTCAAGGAGCGTGATCAGTTTGAAGGTATAGGCTTAATTATATTGGCGGGAGTAATGTGGGACATAAGATGCTGCACCAACAATCAGCGTGGTCTTGAGGCCGTCTGTTGCACGCGGCCGAGTCAGTTGATACAGTGCGGCTCATAGGTAGAGCGTGCAGTGCATTTCGTAAGGCAACGAGAGAAACACAGGAAAGAAAAGAAAGAAGGATGGACATTGAGATAGCGATGCAAAAGAAAGTAGTTACAAAGGAAAACAGCACAGGGTTATGATCAAAGAAAAGCCATCAGGCAAAAATCAAACAGTAGAAAATCCAGGCTGGAAAGCAACAATACCAGAGAAGGAAAGCTTCAATAAATCTCTCCCTAATGCTTCATCCAGCACACGTATAAATGTTGTTGTTGTTGTGGTCTTCAGTCCTGAGACTGGTTTGATGCAGCTCTCCATGCTACTCTATCCTGTGCAAGCTTTTTCATCTCCCAGTACCTAGTGCAACCTACATCCTTCTGAATCTGCTTAGTGTATTCATCTCTTGGTCTCCCTCTACGATTTTTACCCTCCACGCTGCCCTCCAATACTAAATTGGTGATCCCTTGATGCCTCAGAACATGTCCTACCAACCGATCCCTTCTTCTGGTCAAGTTGTGCCACAAACTTCTCTTCTCCCAAATCCTATTCAATACTTCCTCATTAGTTATGTGATATACCCATCTAATCTTCAGCATTCTTCTGTAGCACCACATTTCAAAAGCTTCTATTCTCTTCTTGTCCAAACTATTTATCGTCCATGTTTCACTTCCATACATGGCTACACTCCACACAAATACTTTCAGAAATGACTTCCTGACACTTAAATCAATACTGGATGTTAACAAATTTCTCTTCTTCAGAAACGCTTTCCTTGCCATTGCCAGCCTACATTTTATATCCTCTCTACTTCGACCATCATCAGTTATTTTGCTCCCCAAATAGCAAAACTCCTTTACTACTTTAAGTGCCTCATTTCCTAATCTAATTCCCTCAGCATCACCCGACTTAATTAGACTACATTCCATTATCCTTGTTTTGCTTTTGTTGATGTTAATCTTATATCCTCCTTTCAAGACACTGTCCATTCCATTCAACTGCTCTTCCAAGTCCTTTGCTGTCTCTGACAGAATTACAATGTCATCGGCAAACCTCAAAGTTTTTATTTCTTCTCCATGAATTTTAATACCTACTCCGAATTTTTCTTTTGTTTCCTTTACTGCTTGCTCAATATACAGATTGAACAACATCGGGGAGAGGCTACAACCTTGTCTTACTCCCTTCCCAACCACTGCTTCTCTTTCATGTCCCTCGACTCTTATAACTGCCATCTGGTTTCGGTACAAATTGTAAATAGCCTTTCGCTCCCTGTATTTTACCCCTGCCACCTTTAGAATTTGAAAGAGAGTATTCCAGTCAACATTGTCAAAAGCTTTCTCTAAGTCACGTATAAATACAGATACAGAAATATTAAGTCCAAATGGCAGTACATTGAAATGGTATGATTTACCATCAAACAAAAATGCTGTATACTACTTTGATTCTGGGTGTAACCTAATTTGCCAATATCCCGCAGTCAGGTCCATCGTGCTAAAAAACCTTGCTTTCTCAAATTTGGATAACAATTTGTCGATGTTAATGGGTCTGTCTCTTTCTATCTCTATATGCTTATTCAATGTCCGCCCATCTAACACTAATCGTACTCCTCCTGTACCTTTCTTCATCATGCTGGAGCTATGTTCTATTATATTGTTATCAATCATTTTGTTGATTTCCTGCTGCTTCTTTCAAACTTACCGGTATTGGATATGGCTTACAGAAGAATGGAGTGTCATCTTTGATTTTAAACTTACATATGTAGTCGCTGATACTACCTGGACAATCGGAAAATACTACCTCATATTCCGATAGAATTTTATATAAATCTTGTTTTTGTTCACTGGTTAATATTATAGACTCGTTTACCTTGTCTTGTAAGTCAGCTTGACGTGATACATGACCTACACTATTGATCTCTGATGACAATTGTGCAGTAGCTGTTAACCGCAGACACTGACATTCAGTTGTTTGTTTGCCAATGTACCTGTCTGTCACAAATGGTATCCAGTATCTACTGACCCCTTTTCCGAAACATAGAAGTTTTTCCTCAAAGTTTAAGATGACTTTAAATTCTAATAACCAATGTAAACCAAATAAAACATTTCTATTTATAATCTCTACGATTAACAGTGTTTGACGAAATAGAATATTTCCAACGCTACACTTCACTTGAGTTTCGTGTTTCACAATTTTACTTTTCGTTCCTGTTATACCAACTATGTAAACTCCAGTTACTGGTAACAGCGGTAAGTGTTTTTTAGTCTGTAGTAAGTTAAAGGATGCGCTAGATATGAGTGACACTTCGCTCCATGAGTCTATAAATATGTTAACTTCAGAAGTCTCCACGGTCCCTGCTATTATAGATTGTGGATTGTTGATAACTAGGCTTTGGTCTTCCAGCAGTAACCATTCTTTAGTAGGTATTTTGTGTGTGAAATTAACATACTTACTATGAACTAGGCCTCCTAGTGTATCTCTACGACCTGGGCCCCGGCCCTGGATCCAGATCGCATCACGTTTTCCTCATTATCAGTAATCACAGGTTGGTTATCGAATCAAGATACTATGTTACCACTTTGTGTTCTACTATTACTCAGTACAAATTCCTGCGAAGTTACTGGACTTAAATTCGAAGGTGGATGTTTCTTTTGACAATTGTCATCACCATTTTTTCTATTGCACTGGTGTACTCTAGCTAGGTTGACTTTATGCTTTTTGAAATTATTACCACTATTCCTTTTGTAGTTCAGATTTTCCCCTTGATGTAGAGTTTCATTATGGTCTTGATTTATTGCATCTAGAGCTTCAACAAAAGATAACAATTCTTCAACCGTTTTCCAGCCCCTACACAAGATGTCTTTCATTTCATAGATGGGTAAATGTGTAATTAAAATTCTAAACAATGTCTCTTCCTCCATCGGTTTATCTAAATACTTTGCCCTTGTTTAAATGCCAGTCGAAATATTTTCTCACAGAACCCCACATATTATTGTAATATTTTGGGTCCCACAAATCTGATATTAACTTTTCTTGTGCACTAGCCATCCAGTATTTTTCTTTAAATTTCTTCTGGAAGTTTTCCCAAGAAGAAAAGTTCTCAATATTTACAGTACCCCATTCTGAGGCTTTCCCTGAAAGTTATTCCCCAGCAAGTTCAATTTTCTTAGAATCTTCGTAGTTCTTTGGCAAAGCCTGATTGAATCTTTTCAAAAAGTGAGTTGGATGTACATCCCTGTCCGGTTTAAGCTTAGGGAATTGTCTCAATAATCCCGAATTCACTCCCCATTGCAAATCGGTAACTACTTGACTAGTTAAAACAACATTCAGTGAAGTTGTCCGTTTTTCCACAAGTCATCTATAACCTTTCAGGTATCTCAAAGTTCGGAAGAAACAGTAGGCGATACATTCCCAGAGGTTACTCTCGCTGCAACTTTTCAATCTATCATTTCCTCCGCCTGTTCCTGCAAACTACTTACATTTATAATGTCTGAGTTCGTTAGTTTATCTTTGAAGTTTCTTTCTACATTATCTCATGTAATTTGCGATTGGATTATTGTCATTAACTTATCTTGCTTATCGATGCACTCTTTTACAGTGTGCAACCCCTGCTTTACAGCATCAAACTTAACATTGCATGCATTTTCAAATGATCCTAACTTTCCACTCATTTCAGATTCGATCATATTACCTTTTTCCTCAATATCAAATTCTAATTTCTTTGTCAACCCCTGGATTTGATCATTCTGTTTCTGACTAAAGTCAGTGAAAAGTCGATTTACATGGAGGTTTAAAGAGTTAGTTACTTCAGTCGTTAATTCTAATTTCAAATCCTCTGCCTTATTGTTTAAATTGTCAAATTCAGTCTTTAAAGCCCCCATACTTTCGCATAAACTACCAAATTCTTTGCTTTTCGATTCTACTTTGGCATTTAGCAAATTTAATTGAGAATTTACTGAGCCAAGTTCTTTCTTTAGAGTTTCATTCTGAGCATTAGAAGCTTCATTTAGTTCCTTTCTTAAAGCGGCTGAATCTGCCCTCTAGGCTTTAATTAAATTTACTAATTCAGACCAATCTGGCATCTATTTACTAACTTTGACAACCATAGCTGATTCTTGAGTTTTTTCCATTTGTCCTAAGTTATCCATATTCTTATCAGCTTTAGACCTAGTAATCATTTAAAAAAATTCAACTCTGATTATAATACGAGGGTAATCCCAAAAGTAAGATCTCTTATTTTTTTATAAGTACATAGACCTGTTTATTTCTACAGTGGTGTACATCAGTTTACAGCTTGAACATTTAGTTATTTTTTGACATAATCACAATTTCTGTCGATACATTTTTGTAGACGCTGTTGCAGTTTTTGTGTGCCCACGTCATACCAGCTCGCCGCCGTGCTGTTTAGAAATTTATGAACCTCTTCTTTCACCTTGTCGTTGGAGCTGAATCGCTGGGGCCACAATTAACGCTGACAGGTACTGTGAGACTGAAAAAACTCAAATGGGCAATTCAGAGCCGGAGAAGAGGAATGTTGAGCAACAAGAGCGTACACATTCTCCATGACAACGCTCACCCACATGTCGCTCGGCAAACCATTGCTCTCCTGCAACAGTTTCAGTGGAACATAATCACCCACCCACCCACCCTGTAGACCTGAGTTAGTGCCCAGTGACTATCATCTGTTCCCTAAGATAAAAGAACATTTGGCCGGAAAGCGATGCAGCTCCGATGACGAGGTGAGAGAAGAGGCTCATAACTTTCTGAACAGCATGACGGCGAACTGGTATGACATGGGCGTACAAAAACTGCCACAGTGTCTACAAAAATGCATCGACAGAAATGGTGATTATGTCAAAAAATAGCTAAATGTTCAAGTTGTAAACTGGTGTAAACCATTGTAGAAATAAACAGGTCTATGTACTTATAAATAAATAGGAGACCTTACTTTTGGGATTACTCTCGTAACTACAGTAGTATTGTTCACTGAACAGTTCTTACTAAAACAATAAAGTTCTGTTTTACGCTCACCTGACATAGAGTTTAGGCTGCGTCGGTAAGTGGATGTGTAACCAGCACCGGCGAACAGCAACTTATGCTGGTGGCGTCGGTTGTTGTTTTTTATGTAGCCACTGGTGAGTGGATGTGGAAGCATGTCAGCACCGGTCGACAGCAAATGGTGCTGGCGGCATCTGATGTTGGTTTCTGTGTCTGCTTACCCACCATGTGTGAGAGCTGTTATACTCTCTACACCAGATCTTCTCAGTCGAATTGTTCTTAGTCTAATACATCGAGATCTTCTCTCTGTTCATTTAACGTTGTAATAATAACATTGTAATAATTACTAATTTTCAGCATTTGAATTTTTAGGCAGAATCCAGTTCCGTGAACTGGTTGTTTTGTCTTGTTATGCTCGGTTGCTATGGCAACATCTAATATCATCTTCTCTCGTATTTGTCTCAAAATTCCTATTTTCATGTCGTTTCACACAGGTTGCCACGTTCTAACGCTTTGGACGATTTAAAGTGGCGAAGTACGTGTGCAAAATCTCACTTCTTTAACGATAGACTTACTTGAGATGGTCAGCCGACTTTCCTTGCTGGTTACCTTGCTGCTGCAACCTCCTTTTCTCTTCTTCTCTGAAGTATATCTGCTAGGAAAAGGAATTTCTCAAGACTCTTTCTACTTATAAGAATAAGCAGACATGCGCAGTTTCTTTTGCTTAACTTCATGACGTATATTTGAACATCAATCTTTCTCAAAACTCATTTTCCGCATAAACAAACACTATCAAGTAAGTCTCTTTGCTTGTCCAAAGGTTAAAAACAGAGTTCATTTACACATAAGAAAAGGTTGGCTTAGAACCCAAGTCCATTCTTATTCTGAATCTGAACACCTGTCTTATCCTCTCCATGTCCAAAACGAACAATAATTAACAATATTTCAACTGTTCTCTTTTTTTTGCACTACAATAGTCAACGTTATACAACAGCACAGAATACATAAACACTTGGTACATAAACACTCCTTGTTCTTTCACTACGGCTTCCATGGTGCGACCAGCATACGCTTGTCAGTGCCGTTTGACCTCCATGTCTACAGTCTACTTACTATGCACTTTGAACCTGCACACACAGACACGCAACTCGCAGTAGATAGGCTCTCTCACACTTATATTTAAAATATCGTGTGTTCAAGGCGGTAGAAGGCTGAGTGATTCTAGAATTTACGCGGAAATTCTCAAAGCACTACAGTGTACGACATTTTTATTACGGTATAGACAGGACACAGCATTCCAATCAGCATCCTGAAGGCATGCGACATGTGACACGGCCGCCTCGCAAAATGCCCCTCACATTATGTCACTTTGTGGTGAGATACTCTTAATGACTTGTCGACACAGCATCGCAGACGGCCAGAGAAACGAGTCACTGGGGCGTTATTAATAGTTACTGATCAGACCACCGATCACGTTTGAGCCCGCTATGTTGCCAGTCCCCCCTACCCGGCATCCCGGCTATCGTTATCCTCAGCCCACCAGTCATACGCTGAGGTCCAGAGTCTGGAGAACAGTGTCGACCCGCCTGCACACTGCTGCCAAACACTACGAATCGATCTGGCCGGCCAGCACCAGCCGAGCCATGGGAACGTCAACTGCCAGCTGTCATCTTGGCACCACCCAACCGCCCTGTTGCAGTGCAGCGTCGCTTCACTTGAGCCGGGGTCTTACGCCTCACAGTGCTCACAGGATGCGGACACCGAGAACCAACATTGGGCCGTGTCACCAGGTCTGCTCCAGCTCTTGGAACAGTAGAGAGTTTCCCCGAGTACAGTCTTATATTGTGGCAGCTCCCTTCACTTCTGACAGATCCCGTATTCACCGCCAACTCGTCTGATCCATGACAGTTTTGTCATCCTGACAGGCCCAAAAGATAGCTTATCTGCCACCCGTCATAGACTTGTCAGCCCCAGGCCATTGCATTTATAATGCACAAGTAACTGTTCCATTAAAATGGTTTAAAGTAGAAGAGGAAAAGAAAAAAAGGTAAATTCAAAAGAGGGCGCTAGATGTGTTTCAACATTAACCTTTTGTGATCAGTTTGTCTTATTTTCATTAACATGTAATATTTGCAATGATTTGTCTTATATGTAATATTCGGAGAAGACAGTAATTGTTGGCATATTTTATATCTCTCTGTTATGGAGTTGTGCAAATTAAGAAAAGTACATTGTGTGTAATCTGCTATCAGTCTCAAAATATTACTTTTGTAATCCAATCATTTTCTTTGTTGTAGGTACCTGGCTGTGGATAGCAGTGGAGATCAATGTACAAAAGAGAAGGAGAATTTACAGAAGTTACTTCAAAAAATTGAAGAGAGGCGGAAACAGAAAAAAACCACACTCAATGCATTGCAGAATGAAACTGGGTATATCACTGAGAGCTCTACAATGCCACAAGGAGGAAATGAAAGCGAAAGTGTCAGCAAGAAAAAGAAAAAGAAGCGGAAGTTGTCAGATGCAAATGAAGCAGATAGGGAGGATGTTAAAAACATGAGAATTACAGAGACTGGAGATGTCATCTCTAATGATGCACAGACTGATCTTATAAAGGTTGATGAGTCATATCAGTCTGAAAATGAAATAAAAGATTCAAATGAAGTGGATAATGAAGAGAATTTACCTGAAAGTGAATTCACTGTTCTTGGATCTGATAGCTTTGCAAAGAAACAAAAGGTAATTTTGGAAAGTAAAGCCACATGTCTGATAAGAGTTACTAGCTTGCCCGAATTCATGTTAATATATGCATTACATAGTTTCAGTGGTGCATTACTTCTAACTTGTAGAACAAGACTTACTAAATTTCTTTTTGTTTCCATGGCAGTGAGTAAAACATTGGTTTGGAAATTATGCCAGGTATTTCACCTTGTCAGTAATGTCATAAGTGGAATAATCACATGTGCTGGCTAATGGATGATGATTGTGATTTTGAGCTGCCGACTATTGTCTTGCTCTAACATGAAGCTGTTACATGTGGTTGTATTTATTAGATGTAGTGGACAACACAGTTTAGATGTTATTAAAGTCCTGAGAAGGGTGGTACACAGGTAAAATACTGGACTCTGTTCATAAGGAATGGGACTCAAATCCCGTATCCAACCATCCAGGTTTAGTATTGTTACAGTTTCCATAAATCAATATAAGTAAATTATGCGTTGGTTTCTTCAAAAGTGGCACATCATATTTCCTTCTCCATCCTGAAATCTGAACATGTGGTCCACCTCCAGTAACATTAGTGTCAACAGGGCGGTAAAAGCTGTTCCTCCTGTATCCTTACTACTAAGCCACTGTTGAATGCAGCTAAATATAAAATTGTAAGGTAAAGTGAAAGTTTCCCATTTCAAGATTACAAAATTGCTTGGGGATAGCCAGTTGTAATGCTTTCAGTGAACATACAGTCACAGATCTGTAGTTGCTCCAATTTAAGAAGTTTGTCCTTTAATAGTGTTGTGAGTTAGACACATTCAGCAGTACATCGTAACTTACGTTGAACAGATATTTGCAGTAAGCAGTTAATTTTGTCATAAAGCAACCCTGCCTCACTTCTTTCTCAACTGCTGCTTCCCTTTTGTGTCCTTCAACACTTAGAGCCGCTTTTTTAGATAACTTTCTGCTCCCCATGTTGTATCCCAGCCACAGTCAAAATTCAAATAGTATAGTTCAGTCAAAATTGTCATTTGCTTTCTCTAAATCTACAAATGCAGGTTTGCCTTTCTTCAACCTAGCATTTAGGATATGTCATAAGGTCAGTTATTGCCTGTTATATAGCTGCATTTCTCCAGAAACCAAACTGGTCTTCACTCAGGTCAGCCTTTGCCAGTTTTTCCATTCTTCTGTGAATAATTTTTGTAAGTATTTTGCAACCATGTCTTATTAAACTGACTGACTGTTAAAACATATCTCCAGGGCACAGGCATTCCAGAACCACCCCTGCTTCCTCCGCAGTGTACTGCTGCTCTGCAATCCTTACTCCATACATCACATCTCCGAAATTAAATCCCTTGCTCTCCAGCACCTGGATGGGTGTTCCAGAGACCATCTCCATAAATTATCCAACTTGCTGATATTCTACTGCCACCTCAGGGAACCACTATCAAACCTGTATCATACACACAGTGTTCCTCCTCATCCACCCCTCATAGCAGCTAATCCCTGCCTAGCTGATTTTTTCAACTTGCCACATCCCCCAAAACTTCCTACCAACCCTCCACCAAATCCAGAGCCAAAGCATTCCCGTAACACTGCTGTTAACCTTTCCACCAAAACCCTCAGCACCACAGAAGTTTAATTTCTATCCAAAGGCCTCACTTTTAGCCCTACACTCAACTTTAACCATGCTGGACTTGTCAAAAACGTATTCTCCTTCTCCCAATCCCTACCATGGAAGCACTTTTTTGCTGTCAGTCCCTCTAACCAAAACCTCTCTAATGCCAAAATTGAATCCTGCCTTTTCCAGTTCACACGACCATCCAACTGTGATCCCCCCCCCCCCCCCCCCCTCTCCCACCTGCTGGTCATCTTCCAGGAATTCCTTACCTCCAACTTAGCCTCAACCATCCATCCCTCTCCCACCACACCAATCTTTCAGCAGAAGAAAGAACAACCATACACAATTTCAAAACAAATCCTCACCTATTCATACTACTTGCAGGCAAAGGTTCCACCACTGTTGTTATGAATCGCAGTGACTACCTGGCAGAAGGCCTCTGTCAGTTGTCTGACTCCTCCACCTATAAACTTTGCCAGAGTTATCCCATCCCGGAAGTCCAACACAAACTCCAGCCCCTGCTTTAAAGCCTTAGGCCTTTCCCAGCACGTCTCCCCTGAATCTATTTCAATCCTCACCCCTATGACATCCCGCATTCCCACCTTCTACGTGCTCCCCAAAATCCACAAACCCAACAATCCAGGATTCCCCTTTGTGGCTGGTTATTGTTTCTCCACTGAAAGAATTTCTGCACTCATTGATGAACACCTCTAACCAATTGCCCATAATCTAGCCTCCCACCTCAAAGACACCTTCACTGACTCTCCACATTGTCCACCCTTTTACCTCCTGGTTTCCTATTCGTGACTATTGACACCACCTCTCTATACACCAACATCCCTCATTCTATTGAACACTACCTCTCCCAATGTCCTTCAGATTCGAAATCCACTACCTCATTCGTCTTACACCTTACTAACTTGATTGTAACCCACAACTACTACTTGAAGGGAAAGTGTGTAAACAAATCCACGGCACAGCCATGGGCACCCACATTGCACCCTCGTATGCCAACCTTTTTATGTGCTATCTAGAGGAGACCTTCTAGCCTCACAAAACACCAAACCCCTAGTCTAGTTCAACTTCATTGATGAGATCTTCATGATCTCAACCCAGGGCCAAGACATCCTATCTTCATTCCTTCACGACCTCAACATCTTATCTTCCATCTGCTTCACATCGTCCTCCTCAACCCAGCATGCCACCTAGATGTTGACCTCCAGCTCTCTGATGGCTCCAGCCGCACCTCTGTCCACATTAAACCCACCAATTATTTTCAGTTAATGCCCAAATTTTAGTTTTTGGAGTTTCTCCCCATTGAGTCTGTATTAAGCAGAACTTACTTCCTTGTAGTAGAGATCTGCACAACTCCATGTTAGGTGCTTTTTCTTCTGACGCCGCAAAACTTAGTCTTCTTGACTGTGTAGGTAATGTAAATTTCATTTATCGGATTACTTCTACACAGGGTGGTCCTTCGGTATTGACCGGGCCAAATATCTCACAAAATAAGCATCAAACAAAAAAACTACAAAGAACGAAACTCGTCTAGCTTGAAGGGGGGAAACCAGATGGCGCTATGGTTGGCCCGCTAGATGGTGCTGCCATAGGTCAAATGGATATCAACTGTGTTTTTTTAATAGGAACCCCAATTTTTTATTGCATTTTGTGTAGTACGTAAAGAAATATGAATGTTTTAGTTGGACCACATTTTTGCTTTGTGATAGATGGCGCTTTAATAGTCACAAACGTATAAGTTCGTGGTATCACGTAACATTCCGCCAGTGCGGACGGTATTTGCTTCGTGATACATTACCTGTGTTAAAATGGACCGTTTACCAACTGCGGAAAAGGTCGATATCGTGTTGATGTATGGCTATTGTGATAAAATGCCCAACGGGTGTGTGCTATGTATGCTGCTCGGTATCCTGGATGACATCATCCAAGTGTCCGGACCGTTTGCAGAATAGTTACGTTAGTTAAGGAAACAGGAAGTGTTCAGCCACATGTGAAACGTCGACCACGACCTGCAACAAATGATGATGCCCAAGTAGGTGTTTTAGCTGCTGTCGCTGCTAATCTGCACATCGGTAGCAGACAAATTGCGCGAGAATGGGGAATCTCAAAAACGTCAGTGTTGAGAATGCTACATCAACATTGATTGCACCCGTACCATATTTCTATGCGCCAGGAATTGCATTGCGACGACTTTGAACGTCATGTACAGTTCTGCCACTGGGCACAAGAGAAATTATGGGATGATGACAGATTTTTTGTACGTGTTCTATTTAGCGACGAAGCGATAATGTAAACCGGCTTAATATGCACTATTGGGCAACAGAAAATCCACGACGGCTGCGACAAATGGAACATCAGTGACCTTGGCAGGTTAATGTATGGTGCGGCATTATGGGAGGAAGGATAATTGGCCCCCATTTTATCGATGGCAATCTAAATGGTTCAATGTATGCTGATTTCTTACGTAATGTTCTACCGATGTTACTGCAAGATGTTTTGCTGCATGACAGAATGGCACTGTACTTCCAACATGATGGATGTCCGGCACATAGCTCGCGTGCAGTTGAAGCTGTATTGAATAGCATGTTTCTTGACAGGTGGATTGGTCGTCAAAGCACCATACAATGGCCCATGCGTTCACCGGATCTGATGTCCCCGGATTTCTGTCTGTGGGGACAGTTGAAGGATGTTTGCTATCGTGATCCACTGACAACATGTGTCAGCGCATTGTCAGTGCATGTGCGAACATTACGGAAGGCGAACTACTCGCTTTGGAGAGGAATGTCGCTACACATATTGCCAAATGCATTGAGGTTGACAGACATCATTTTGAGCATTTATTGCATTAATGTGGTATTTACAGGTAATCACGCTTTAACAGCATGCATTCTCAGAAATGATAAGTTCACAAAAGTACATGTATCACATTGGAACAACCGAAATAAAATGTTCAGACGTACCTACGTTCTGTATTTTAATTTAAAAAAACCTATCTGTTACCAACTGTTCGTCTAAAATTGTAAGCCATATGTTTGTGTCTATTACGGTGCTATCTATCACAAAGTGAAAAAAGTGGTCCAACTAAAACATTTATAATTATAATTATTGCTGTGAAGAATTTGGGGCACGAGAAGCTGCACCAGTAATCCAGTCAGTCACACAGTGGTGTGTTGCGCACACACGAGACCAATGATGCAATGCAACTCAGATGTCAGACGATGTGTGGTTTGGAAGGCTGTGAAAAAAATAGAAAAGAAGGGAAAAAAATTGACAGTGAGTAGAACAATGCTTTAGAGAGTAGTAACAAAGGAAAACATTACATGGTTGTAGGATGGAAAGGAGCTGTTAGGCAAAATCAAAGAGCGGAAATTCCAGGTTGGACTATCTATAATTACGAATAGAATAGATTGCTACTCACTTTTTAAATTCTCTAACCTATTCAGCTGATTAAGGGATCAAATATTTCACACAATGACCCATACACTGCCAGTTTTGTTTCTTGTGACAACAACATCCTCTTTTTTGCCTAACTCTGATATTTGTATCAGACACTTTACATAAATGCTTAATTTGAAGTATTGGATAAAAACAGCAGCTGAAAAGTACAGGAGGAGGAACAGTGGCATTTTTCAAAGCAGTTGTTTTTCTCATAACATAAATATTTAGAGTAATTACCATAATTAGTAGTATGAGTAGATTAGCACTAGTTATAAATTTTTGTTAGTACATGTTATTGAAACTGCTAGCAATGACTCCTTCTGCATGTTATAAATTAACTTTAAACAATGGAAAATCCAGGATGGAATGTTAACATTATTATGAGAAGGAAAGTGCCACTCACCATACAGCGGAGATGCTGGGTCAAAGATAGCCACAGCAGAAAGACTCCTCCAGAACCTCAACAACTTCTCCCCCATTTGCTTCGCCTGATCCTACTCAACACAACAAGCCACATTCCTAGATGTTGACTCCACCTCAAAGATGGCTACATCAGTACCTCTGTCCTTGTCAAACGTACTAACCACCAGCAATACCTCCACATAGACAGCCGCCAACCATTCCATTCCAAGAAGTCCCTTCTGTACAGCCTAGCCACCCATGATCATCGCATGTTCAATGATGAGTAGTCCCTCTCGAAATATACCATGGGTCTCACTGAAGCCTTAACTGACCGTAATTATCCTCCCAACCTTGTACAAAACAAAATCTCCCATGCCTTATCTTTCCAGTCTCCCACCACCTCCCAATGTCCCACCATCCGGCCGCAGAGGAGCATTCCCCTTGTAATTCAGTACTACCCAGGACTGGAGCAGCTGAATTACATTCTCCGCCAGCATTTCGTTGTCCATCCTTACCCAACCCTTGCTCCCAATCCCTTACCTCAAGGCTGATACACCTGTAGACCAAGATGCAAGACCTGTCCCATACATCCTCCCACCACCACCTACTCCAGTCCAGTCACTAACATCACCTAGCCCATCAACGACAGGAATACCTGTGAAACCAGTCATGTGATCTACAAGCTAATCTGCAACCACTGTGCTGCATTCTATGTGGGCATGACAACCAACAAGCTGTCTGTCCACATGAATGGCCATCGACAAATTGTGACCAAGAAACAAGTGGACCACCCTCTTGCTTAACACGCTGCCAAATGTGATATCCTTCATTTCAATGACTGCTTCACAGTGTGTGCCATGTGGAATCTTCCCACCAACACCAGCTTTTCTGAATTGCACGGGTGGGAACTTTCCCTGCAATACATTCTACGTTTCTGTAACCCTCCTGGGCTCAATCTTCATTAGTCACTGTTCTCACCCATCCAGTCCCTGTCCCTATTTCAGCACTATACAGCCTCATTCCACCATAACCACCCAGTCTTCTTATGTCTTTCATTTCTGCTACTTCCCTCCCCCCTCCCCACCTCTCCTCTGTCCTCTGTCTAACATGCAGCACTTAATTGTCCACAATTCCCACCATTCTATCCCTTCACCCCCTCCCCCCCCCCCCCACCCCACCCCAGCCGCCTCCCTACCCCACCCAGTCTCCACTCCCATCATGCACTGGTGCTGCTGCTCGCAATGTGATTTCAGTTGCCTGAGACTGCAGTCGTGTGTGTGTGTGTGTGTGTGTGTGTGTGTGTGTGTGTGTTGTTGTTGTTGTTGATGATGAAGGCCAGTGGCCAAAACCTTTAATTGTTTTTTCACTGAAGTTGAAGTCATATCATTATCTGAATAGTGGCTGTGCAAGAGAAGCCTACAGTAGTGTCTTATTTATTCAGAGATACAAGAAATCAGCAGCTTCATTAGCCTTGTATGGAACAAACTTTTAGCCATCTCATCTAAATAAAATACAAAATAAATTACTATATTGCATGGTTATGAATTTCTGCCCCCCCCATGAACCATGGACCTTGCCGTTGGTGGGGAGGCTTGCGTGCCTCAGCGATACAGATAGCCGTACCGTAGGTGCAACCACAACGGAGGGGTATCTGTTGAGAGGCCAGACAAACGTGTGGTTCCTGAAGAGGGGCAGCAGCCTTTTCAGTAGTTGCAAGGGCAACAGTCTGGATGATTGACTGATCTGGCCTTGTAACAATAACCGAAACGGCCTTGCCGTGCCGGTACTGCGAACGGCTGAAAGCAAGGGGAAACTACAGCCGTAATTTTTCCCGAGGGCATGCAGCTTTACTGTATGATTACATGATGATGGCGTCCTCTTGGGTAAAATATTCCGGAGGTAAAATAGTCCCCCATTCGGATCTCCGGGCGGGGACTACTCAAGAGGATGTCGTTATCAGGAGAAAGAAAACTGGCGTTCTACGGATCGGAGCGTGGAATGTCAGATCCCTTAATCGGGCAGGTAGGTTAGAAAATTTAAAAAGGGAAATGGATAGGTTGAAGTTAGATATTGTGGGAATTAGTGAAGTTCGGTGGCAGGAGGAACAAGACTTCTGGTCAGGTGACTACAGGGTTATAAACACAAAATCAAATAGGGGTAATGCAGGAGTAGGTTTAATAATGAATAGGAAAATAGGAATGCGGGTAAGCTACTACAAACAGCATAGTGAACGCATTATTGTGGCCAAGATAGATACGAAGCCCACACCTACTACAGTAGTACAAGTTTATATGCCAACTAGCTCTGCAGATGACGAAGACATTGAAGAAATGTATGATGAAATAAAAGAAATTATTCAGATTGTGAAGGGAGACGAAAATTTAATAGTCATGGGTGACTGGAATTCGAGTGTAGGAAAAGGGAGAGAAGGAAACATAGTAGGTGAATATGGATTGGGGGACAGAAATGAAAGAGGAAGCCGCCTGGTAGAATTTTGCACAGAGCACAACATAATCATAACTAACACTTGGTTTAAGAATCATGAAAGAAGGTTGTATACATGGAAGAACCCTGGAGATACTAAAAGGTATCAGATAGATTATATAATGGTAAGACAGAGATTTAGGAACCAGGTTTTAAATTGTAAGACATTTCCAGGGGCAGATGTGGACTCTGACCACAATCTATTGGTTATGACCTGTAGATTAAAACTGAAGAAACTGCAAAAAGGTGGGAATTTAAGGAGATGGGACCTGGATAAACTGAAAGAACCAGAGGTGGTACAGAGATTCAGGGAGAGCATAAGGGAGCAATTGACAGGAATGGGGGAAATAAATACAGTAGAAGAAGAATGGGTAGCTTTGAGGGATGAAGTAGTGAAGGCAGCAGAGGATCAAGTAGGTAAAAAGACGAGGGCTAGTAGAAATCCTTGGGTAACAGAAGAAATATTGAATTTAATTGATGAAAGGAGAAAATATAAAAATGCAGTAAGTGAAACAGGCAAAAAGGAATACAAACGTCTCAAAAATGAGATCGACAGGAAGTGCAAAATGGCTAAGCAGGGATGGCTAGAGGACAAATGTAAGGATGTAGAGGCCTATCTCACTAGGGGTAAGATAGATACCGCCTACAGGAAAATTAAAGAGACCTTTGGAGATAAGAGAACGACTTGTATGAATATCAAGAGCTCAGATGGAAACCCAGTTCTAAGCAAAGAAGGGAAAGCAGAAAGGTGGAAGGAGTATATAGAGGGTCTATACAAGGGCGATGTACTTGAGGACAATATTATGGAAATGGAAGAGGATGTAGATGAAGATGAAATGGGAGATATGATACTGCGTGAAGAGTTTGACAGAGCACTGAAAGACCTGAGTCGAAACAAAGCCCCCGGAGTAGACAATATTCCATTGGAACTACTGACGGCCGTGGGAGAGCCAGTCCTGACAAAACTCTACCATCTGGTGAGGAAGATGTATGAGACAGGCGAAATACCCTCAGACTTCAAGAAGAATATAATAATTCCAATCCCAAAGAAAGCAGGTGTTGACAGATGTGAAAATTACCGAACTATCAGCTTAATAAGTCACAGCTGCAAAATACTAACACGAATTCTTTACAGACGAATGGAAAAACTAGTAGAAGCCAACCTCGGGGAAGATCAGTTTGGATTCCGTAGAAACACTGGAACACGTGAGGCAATACTGACCTTAAGACTTATCTTAGAAGAAAGATTAAGGAAAGGCAAACCTACGTTTCTAGCATTTGTAGACTTAGAGAAAGCTTTTGACAATGTTGACTGGAATACTCTCTTTCAAATTCTAAAGGTGGCAGGGGTAAAATACAGGGAGCGAAAGGCTATTTACAATTTGTACAGAAACCAGATGGCAGTTATAAGAGTCGAGGGACATGAAAGGGAAGCAGTGGTTGGGAAGGGAGTAAGACAGGGTTGTAGCCTCTCCCCGATGTTGTTCAATCTGTATATTGAGCAAGCAGTAAAGGAAACAAAAGAAAAATTCGGAGTAGGTATTAAAATTCATGGAGAAGAAATAAAAACTTTGAGGTTCGCCGATGACATTGTAATTCTGTCCGAGACAGCAAAGGACTTGGAAGAGCAGTTGAATGGAATGGACAGTGTCTTGAAAGGAGGATATAAGGTGAACATCAACAAAAGCAAAACAAGGATAATGGAATGTAGCCTAATTAAGTCGGGTGATGCTGAGGGAATTAGATTAGGAAATGAGGCACTTAAAGTAGTAAAGGAGTTTTGCTATTTGGGGAGCAAAATAACTGATAATGGTCGAAGTAGAGAGGATATAAAATGTAGGCTGGCAATGGCAAGGAAAGCGTTTCTGAAGAAGAGAAATTTGTTAACATCCAGTATTGATTTAAGTGTCAGGAAGTCATTTCTGAAAGTATTCGTATGGAGTGTAGCCATGTATGGAAGTGAAACATGGACGATAAATAGTTTGGACAAGAAGAGAATAGAAGCTTTTGAAATGTGGTGCTACAGAAGAATGCTGAAGATTAGATGGGTAGATCACATAACTAATGAGGAAGTATTGAATAGGATTGGGGAGAAGAGAAGTTTGTGGCACAACTTGACCAGAAGAAGGGATCGGTTGGTAGGACATGTTCTGAGGCATCAAGGGATCACCAATTTAGTATTGGAGGGCAGCGTGGAGGGTAAAAATCGTAGAGGGAGACCAAGAGATGAATACACTAAGCAGATTCAGAAGGATGTAGGTTGCAGTAGGTACTGGGAGATGAAAAATCTTGCACAGGATAGAGTAGCATGGAGAGCTGCATCAAACCAGTCTTAGGACTGAAGACCACAACAACAACAACAACAACAACAACAACAACATGAATTTCTGAATATAAAGTTCTTCTTGTGAGTATGAATTTGTGCTGCACTTCAGTATGGATGGAGCCAACAGCTGAAGAGCTACATAACTCAGTTTTGGCAACTTAAAAATTCCAGCTGACACCTATTGACTTTTAAGCCCAACACAGATTGTCAGCTCAGTGATGAAGTGACCATTTGTCTTCATCATTTAGTGCCCAGTTGACCAGACTAGCAAATAAACTGAGAATATTGGACTGGCATATTTTGCCTTCATCATTTAGTGCCCAGTTGACCAGACTAGCAAATAAACTGAGAATATTGACTGGCATATTTTGCCTGCCCACAGACTGGCAAAAATTAGCAAGCACTTTCGTTCAGATGCATATTTGGCCATGTGTCAAATACTTAGCACTTGTTTAATTACTGCTGAAGAGTTACATAAAATGAAGTTCGCCATACACAGAACTTGATAGCTAATGAAGTTGCACGTTGAAGTGGTTTTCCTCCTAATGAAATACAGCCATTTCTGAGTTGACAATTCAGCATTTCATTTTGAAAAATCAAGCACAATATCTTAAAATTTTGCAGAAAGCTACTCAATTGTTGCTCATATTTCTGTGTGATGTTTTCATAGGGTAAGCAGTCAAGCTACTGTACATCTCATTGTAATTTGTGTGTCCGAAAATGCTCAAATGCTGTAAATAATAATAATAATAATAATAAAACATTTTGTGTATTGTGGGTACAGCATAACAGCTGTTCAATATTTTTGTGACAGTTTGGAGAACTTCTCAAAACTGAAGGTGATGTAATTACAGAAAATTTTGTACTGTAGTGATGAATCTGCTGCCCTGTACAAACAATTTAAAAGTCATATATATTTGTGTTACATCACCATGATGTAGATCTAAAGACTGAACTGTATTTCTTTACAGCCAGCCATGGTAAGTCTGTATGTGACAGGTTTTGAGCAACTGTCAAATGATAGGCTGTGAAGGTTAGCTTGCAGCGCTTTAAAGAAACCAAAATTTTAATACAGTGTAATTCACTCACATTTTTCCACCAAAATTCTACAACAATCAAATTCACATTTGTTGAAAATACTCTGATAGAATCAGCTAAAATGGGGCAAGCAGAAAAGTTTTCTTCCGTATCTAGCAGTTACTAGAACAAGAGAAAATTGCGAGTGCATTCCAATTGATTTGCAATGGATTCCAGAAAAACAACAATCTGGAGACTTGATGTCATATGTTGCCACAGCATTGAATTCAGTAGGAAATACCTAAATTGGAAGATTCAGCTTTCCAGTTTGGCCTGTATGTTCTCTACATTTACAGCTGGTGGCTAGATTGGTAACGTTTGTGAAATTTCATTCAAAGAACATTATGTTCTGTTTATTTTTGTGGATCTTTGTAATCCTTTATGTATGTGTTACTCTCCTCTCAGGGGGGCTACTTGTTGGCTCTCAAAGAAAAGCAGCTAGTTCCTGATTCATCCCCACTGAGGTACCATTAATCTTTCTAAGATGTTTCATTCAAACGTTTGATGCAAAATTTCTACTGTTGTGACATTGATAAGTGGTAACTTCGTAGACTAAATTCCAGATTGACACTCATTAGGCAATCCACTTGAAGTGTGGTAATGTTGGCTAAGCAGGCCCCTGTGAAGCCTGAGAATCTCTTCAAGGAAATTGCAGTAAGCCAAGGAACCTTGAAAAAGTGCCCCACATGTGGCCGGTTTCGCCCTTTGGTGATGGGGATATCATTTCCCTTAAAGTGATAGGCACAAAAGCCACAATGAACCAACACTATTTAACCCATTAGCTTCCAGTTTAGTTTTTATTAACATATATTCATAATTTTTGGAAAACTATCCTGGAAATGCAATTTATGGAAATATGAGGAAATTTTGTTCATTTAGGGCCTAAATGTGAAATTTTGTGCATTTAGGGCCTAAATGTGAAATTTTGGGCCGTCTTCATTTGAGAACACTTGAGTGCTTGGCTGTTGTTTTATCCTTACACTGCATATTGGAAAAATGACGAAGGATAAGGAAATAATAAACTCATAACATCCCAGAATTATTATTTATTTTACAATAACTCAAATTCACAGAAGCTCTAACCCAAAACCTTTCCAGAACCAAAATTTAGTGAACACCTAATATGATATTTGGGAAAGCATTACATACAGAGTGTAACATTACACTTCCCACAATGTGTTCTAGGCTTTCCTTTACAGTTCTCAAATTGGTATCTTCTGTGCATTTCTCACTTCTGGATGACACACAGTTCCTACTCATATTGTATGTCTGGTACATGAGTTCTGAGAGATGAGTTTTGTTGGTCTTCCCTTAGTTGACCTCATTTCAAGACCTTTCTTCGGGTATATTCTGGCAGCCTGTTTTGTGGTCTACAATCCTTGTAAAAAGGCACCAGTACCACTTTTTACCATTAACTGCAATTGTATGTTTGTCTATTAGCCAATCATGAAGACTGATGCCTCCAATGAAATTCTTGTATGTGTTCAGTGCACGTGGTTGTGGAACACTAAGCTTTTCTTTCATGGTGAATTCCAAGGTTGGACTTCAACAGTAGGGAGCAGGGTGTCAGAGTTAGTTGCTAGTGAAACACACGTTAGCATTCAATTTTGTTACCAAAATTTCCTTCTCGTTATCAAATCTGATCTCAGAATATCACAACCCTTGTTTTTCTATTACTTTGTCTAGTGATAGGGGCACTTCCTTGTTCTGTTTTCTCATATGGTTCCACATGCACGGAATCTCATGAGCAGATTGCGACTAGTAAAGTAATTGCAAAATATACATTATGACTGTTCGGTTTGTCAATAATGGACAACATTTTCAAAAAACTTTGGAATCCAGTTGCAGATCCTCATTGTCATCCATCTGATCGTTCCCACAGTATAGTAAGAAGTTGTTACGGTAACCATCTGTACCACAAAAGGTCCATAGTTTGTATCCAAAGTGCATGGGCTTAAGGCTGATAAACTGCTATATAAAGTGATGTCCATATTATCTCTCAATCATCTCATCAGTTGCTACATTTTCTTGAAAGACTCTCCATCTTTGATAACTCTGAACCAGAGCCTCTCTCTGCTAATGGTTTCATTTTGAAAGATTTTGTTTTTATTGGCCTTTTCATTCTTATTGAAACATCATACAGATTACAGTTAAGATACCTCTTACAACTCATTGCATCTGTCACTATTTGAACACCAAGATGATCATCCTCAGACCAATTATCTCTCTTCACTGGATAATTTGTGGTAGCCAGTGAAGATCAGGAACCCAACAAATACAAAATCCCCAAACCACCTTCCCTACCCTCTGGCTCCTACCCTTGTAACCGCCCCCGGTGTAAAACCTGTCCCATGCACCTCTCACCACCACCTACTCCAGTCCCGTAACCCAGAAGGTGTACACGATCAAAGGCAGAGCCACGTGTGAAAGCACCCACGTGATTTACCAACTGACCTGCCTACACTGTGAAGCTTTCTATGTGGGAATGACCAGCAACAAACTGTCCATTCGCATGAACGGACACAGGCAGACAGTGTTTGTTGGTAATGAGGATCACCCTGTGGCTAAACATGCCTTGGTGCATGGCCAGCACATCTTGGCACAGTGTTACACCGTCCGGGTTATCTGGATACTTCCCACTAACACCAACCTATCAGAACTCAGGAGATCAGAACTTGCCCTTCAATATATCCTCTCTTCCCATTACCCACCAGGCCTCAACCTCCGCTAGTTTCAAGTTGCCGCTGCTCATACCTCACCTGTCATTCAACAACACCTTTGCCTCTGTACTTCCGCCTCGACTGACATCTCTGCCCAAACTCTTTGCCTTTACACATGTCTGCTTGTGTCTGTTTATGTGCGGATGGATATGTGTGTGTGTGCAAGTGTATACCTGTCCCTTTTTCCCCCTAAGGTAAGTCTTTCCGCTCCCGGGATTGTAATGACTCCTTACCCTCTCCCTTAAAACCCACATCCTTATGTCTTTCCCTCTCCTTCCCTCTTTTCTGATGAAGCAACTGTGGGTTGCGAAAGCTTGAATTTTGTGTCTGTGTTTGTGTTTGTTACTGTCTCTATCAACATACCAACACTTTCGTTTGGTAAGTTACGTCATCTTTGTTTTTAGATATATTTTTCCCACGTGGAATGTTTCCCTCTATTATTTTATATCATTTACATAGGTATTTCCTAATGAGTCACCTTAAATATCTTGTTATCGATCCTCTCATCTACTTATGGAGGTAGAGTTTCCATATCTGCTGCTTCTACTGCTTCAGAAGATAGGTATTCTATTACCTCTTCAACAGTTTTAAAATTTTGGCGAGCCATGATAAATAAATCTGAAAAGTTTGGAAAATGTAACATTTACCACGGAAGTGCAAGAGGGCAGCATGTTTTCACACACTTGAACGCAAAATGCAGTAAAGTGTTTTGGCCTTCACTAGTACCAAACACTATTACAGTATTACATTATGCAGCAGCCAGAAAATGACAATCGCTGTACACCAATAAAAATAGAAATAACTAGCATGCTCTGCAAAAACACCCAACTCTTCTTAATGGTCTTGAACTGAATAACTGTAACAGAGAAATAACAACAGTGACCATTGTTGGTTTGAAGTAGCACACATTGTCATAGTAATGGAAAAACTGACTCCCCAGCCAAAGACAGTGTGCGGTAATGGGTTAATGATTGAAGAGAACTTTAGGATCAGCACCTAATCCATGCTTATAAAGGACTTGGACGAGCTTATCAAATATTTAAGGTATAGTGTATAAAAGTGTACTTTTCCATGTTGCTTAAAAATTCGAGTGTTTGTTCAGCAAGGAACAAGAGGATTTCTCTTGCCATCAAAGTGTATTTTACAATTATGAAACAGCAATATGCCAAATAATTAACAGCTGCATTTCTTCAGCTATGAAATTTTGCATGAAAATACATATTAACTTGGGCGCACATAAAAAATTATAGGATCTTCTAGAGTAAAACTTGTTCTTTGTAATTAATGCTGAACAAACTTCATGGAAGTGAGCTTTCCAAAATATAAGAGTTAAAAGTTATCACCACTGAATAAATTTTCAAGTGCCAAGATTGTTAAAATCAGCGTTCTGCAGACAAAAACCCTTTCCCTATTTCTGGAAAGTTACACTGTGTTCCTAGTTGTACTATGAGTGAGTGCTGAATTCAAACTTGTTTGTTGTTTTTTTTTTTCTGTCCGTGATAGTTATGAGAAATCTCAATTTTATTTTTTTCTTTATGTTTTTGATGTAGTGCAGTTCACATTAGCTGAAACTTGACAGACAAATCAGCTTTTTTATGATATTATTAAGTTCATTACTTTAAGGTAGGTTGGAATCTAACATATAACATAGCACTCTTAGTATATTTGCTTTGTACCATTTATTTCACATGAGCAGTTACAGAAAAGTGACAAATAATGAGTCACCATATAGCAATGCACGTCACTTTTTTCTGTTCTGTTAATAATTGTTCTTCTCTTGAATGATACTCCAGCAGTAATCTACTAACAAAAAAGATGCCCACTTCCCTTCATAATGCCGGTCTATAGTAGAAATGACTTTATGGAATCTTTCTCCATGTTCATATGACATGTCACTACAATTCTCTGTGAAATAGTCCAGATGGGAGTCAATCCATCACGTACCTTCAGATACATATTGCGCCACAGATCTTGATGTGCCCTGATCATGTCATTCACCATTGCTGTGTTGTTGGTAGCTTATCTTCTTCCAAGGAAGTTTTCTAGTACCATCTTGAAAGTCTCTCTCTCTCTCTCTCTCTCTCTCTCTCTCTCTCTCTCTCTCTCTCTCTCTCTCTCTCTCTCTCTCCATCTACGTCTACATCCATACTCCGCAAGCCACCTGACGATGTGTGGCGGAGGGTACCTTGAGTACCTCTATCAGTTCTCCCCTCTATTCGAGTCTCGTATTGTCCATGGAAAGAAAGATTATCAGTATGCCTTTGTGTGGGCTCTAATCTCTCTGATTTTATCCTCATGGTCTCTTCACGAGATACACGTAGGAGGGAGCAATATACTGCTTGACTCCTCGGTGAAGGTATGTTCTCGAAACTTTAACAAAAGCCCGTACCGAGCTACTGAGCATCTCTCCTGCAGAGTCTTCCACTGGAGTTTATCTATCATCTCTGTAACACTTTCGCAATTACTAAATGATCCTGTAATGAAGTGCACTGCTCTCCGTTGGATCTTCTCTCTCTCTTCTGTCAACCCTATCTGGTACAGATCCCCCGCCGCTGAGCAGTATTCAAGCAGTGGGCGAACAAGCATACTGTAACCTACTTCCTTTGTTTTCTGACCACATTTCCTTAGGATTCTTCCAGTGAATCTCAGTCTGGCATCTGCTTTACGGATGATTAATTTTATATGGTCATTCCATTTTAAATCACTCCTAATGCCTACTCCCAGACATGTTATGGAATTAACTGCTTCCAGTTGCTGACCTGCTATATTGTAGCTAAATGATCTTTCTTTCTGTGGATTCGCAGCACATTACACTTGTCTACATTGAGATTCAATTGCCATTTCCTGCACCATGTGTCAATTCGTTGCAGGTTCTCCTGCATTTCAGTACAATTTTCCATTGTTACAACCTCTCGATATACTACAGCATCATCCGCAAAAATCCTCAGTGAACATCCGATGTTATCCACAAGGTCATTTATATACATTATGAATAGCAACAGTCCTACGACACTCCCCTGCGGCACACCTGAAATCACTCTTACTTCGGAACACTTCTCTCCATTGACAATGACATTCTCTCTCTCTCTCGGTCCTTTCAGATCGTTTCATTAGATCAAGTGTGATGTGAAGTGATAAAAGTAGTATATCTTCAGGATCTACCAGACTTTCACTTTGCACATTCTTTTTGCCCACTTACAACTTCCGCTTAGGACATTTCCTTTTCACATAGTGAGAATGTGTGTCATGACCATTTATAATTCTCTTTAGTCAAGGAGGTTGTAAGAAACTGGAACAGAGGGCATATTATTTCTATTGTGGGGCAAAACACCCACTAGACCAGTTTTCGATACATCTCTGAAATGTCTCCACACCTGTGAACAGTAGGTGAAGTTCAGCCAGCACCTTCATTAGGCCAGCAACGTCATTGCAAAGCATCAGTGCTTTTTCGGTTACGAAACAAGAAATAAAGCACGTTTTCTGTGTCTAATCTCACTGATTTTAGTACTTTGCTAGAGTAGATTATACACATATACTCTCAAACCAAGCAGGTGCACCTTTTGTGAACTTAGTTGTAGATCACACACTAAATCATTTAAATCTGCTTGTGTTAGTAAATGTGGCAATGTCTCACTTTTGCAGTGATATAGAGGATATCTGTTGCAGTACACGCAATTTCTTCAGCACTACTTACGTCGTCGCAACTCTGAATTTGATCTGGAGCCATTGAAGGTACTGGAAGGCTGTCAAAATGCTACACTGTCATTTCCACTGAAGGTAGATCTGGATAAACAATGTGCGTCTTCGATTTTTTGTTAGGAAAGCCCTGATTTTTTGTTAGATAGAAATAACAGTGAGTAACTTGGTCCTTTGGCTCCCTCCCTACTGTGGACACAGCAAACATCGCCATGTTTTCTTCACCTTTCCACTGTCGAATTAGTTTGCCGTAGCATTTAGCACTACAGAAATGTGATTTCCATTCCTTATCTTGGTGTCCTGCCTCTATTCCAAAGTAATGTTTATTTCTTTATGACTGCTGAAATTTTCTTCCTATTTCTGACATAGATGGACTTCCCACAGATGTTAACAGTAGTTGTCTGGCTTATATTGATATTTCCAAAGACATGGCATCTTCTGAAAATTTAAAAATACCTTTTTAATACTACACCTGTATTATTATAGTATTAGATAACTAGAGCAACACTGGTGTGTAAAAACAACCAAAGTAAATCAGTTTAAATACAGAATGTTATAAGTTCAACTGTGCTCGGAAATATGGTGGATCAGTTACTTTTCAGCCAATACACACACTTGTTAAGAATGACACTAATTATGGTCAACACCACCATAGTAACATCGCTGCACCTGCCCCTGAGATACGTGAAGCTTTACAGCTGTCTCTGCAATCAGGTGATGCCCTCTTGGCTTATGAGCGATTGCAGGTGTCTTCACTACAGATGTTTGGCAGGGAGTAATCAGCTGACGTCTGCCTTGCTTCCCACCTGTTGTCGAACAAGAAATTGTCACTACTGTTTCCGGCAACATGAATATTTCTCGCTATAACGTCCCTGTGCTTGCCACGAACTGTAAATATGTACACATTACAAAAAAAAAGTATCCCTGATGATGAAATTCTGTTTCCAGATTGAATTTCCCATGATCAGTTTGTTTAGAATTTTGCATTTTGATATCAGAAGTACAACCCTTGTTTAACAATGTCATTTATTCATAAAGGTGATCAGTTTCAGCAGTTCTCTGTTGCCATCTTCGGATCTGCAAAAGATGTGACCGAAAATGCAAGGATACAGCAACTGACATAACAACACACACAATTATATCCAAGATTTGCAATGCATGGAATAGCAACATACTTATGCTTACATCATTACACCACCTTCTCCTTCAGTACAATAAGTTGAGCTATACAGTGTGTGTCCATGTTGGTATCATGAGCTATATTAGAATACAGCATGTAAGTTTTTTAAAAAAAGAACAGTTGTGCACATACATGTTATTGTGCCAATTGCAGTGCTCGCATTCATCACCACTTTACAATTGAGACATCCCAGCAGTGTTAGTGATATGTAAGTACGTCAGATGGCACAGTTTAATACAAATTGATATTATCATTTCACCTCAGATTAAGGCATTGATCTACTATTCCATATAATTACATATGTCAATTCATATAAGTCAGTTAGTAAACCAAATTTTAAAAAAAAACTGCCTTTAAAATCATGTGCAACATTCATAAAACATAATTTATACATACTTTTTATATTATCATAGAAAATTTTTAAAAAAACATTTTATAAAAATTCTTAATAATTGTGTAATGATGTAAACATTGAGATGTTGGATATAATCATGTGTGCTGTATCCTAGCATTTCTTCTAGCCCACTTCTGCAGTTTCCAAGATGATGACAGAGCTTTGTTGAAACTGGTTATCTATATGAATAAATTATTTTAGCAATCTTTACAGTTGAAAATTTGTTCATTGTTCATAATACTACAGATCGCCCTGACACAGTTGATGGCAGAAGTGTATAGGTTCAAAGTTGCCTAAATATCAAGGAACAATATTATGAAAAGGAAAGTTGCTGCTCACCATATAGCAGAGATGCTGAGTCACAGATAGGCACAATTACAGCAATTTTCCATTGTTTAAATATCAAGGAAGAATTTTCTGGAGTAAACTTTGCCTCCAGTTATCCCAAGAACTATCCACTCTTGAAAGCTAAATTTTACATATTCTGCAGAGAAACTAATAGAAAGTAAAAACCCAAAAAGACAGCTTTCTGTGACATTTGCTTCAAGAAATAATTGTACCTGAACTTTGAATTTTTTGTTTCAGTGAAATTTCTTAAGTGAATACTATACCAAAACTTAAAACTGTACCATCCAAAGTATTGTACTAATACATTAACTCTTAGGAATGGAGTTCAACTATTCAGTGAAAGTCATCACCTAAAAAAATGATGAAAACTGTTGCATTACCATTGCAAAATTTTAGCAGCCCTGTCT
Source organism: Schistocerca piceifrons (assembly GCF_021461385.2). NCBI lineage: Eukaryota > Metazoa > Arthropoda > Insecta > Orthoptera > Acrididae > Schistocerca > Schistocerca piceifrons. The sequence goes on from NC_060141.1 coordinate 827,536,400, forward strand.
TAAAATGCTTCGAAAGCTCAAGTATTAAATATTGAGCTCCAAGAATTTGTGGAATTATAAAAAACATGTAAAGGCATCTTCTTAATGCCAATTTTGAACAGAATTGTAGATGATAGGGGGGGTGGAGGGAGGGTGTTTTCCAAATTTGGACTACTCGACATGGAAAAACCATATGTAGATTTAGATGTCAAAAATATGGAGAAACTGCCTACAAGTTGAATGGTAGTAAATACCCTGTACAGTCCAATTTTTCTACTCACTGCACTCTCCCCAAGTCTTATTTATTTCACAATGATGGAAACATGTCAGACATCATGTAGCATCGGAGCTGTAACAGAAAATCGTGATGTCAGACATAGTCCAACAGTGGATCCGAAAGGTTTAATAAATTTCTACGGAGTTCCTTCAGCGCTTTGGAGAGTTTGGTTCAAAATTTATAGATCATTTTCAGAGGACCCAGTGTGTGTCCACCTGTATTAACAATACAGGTCAGATGAGTATTCTCTGAAATTCATCAAAAAATTTCTGCCCCTCTGAGTGAAGTAATTATCCCTACAATCAATTTTATAGATGTCCATTTCTGAAAACTTCCTCACTTTGCTTCCTATATTACCTTGTACAAGTCCACTCACCTCTATGTTGTATGAAACTGCACTTTAACCTTTGCATCTGTAAAACTTCTAACAGTGCACTCACATTTTGGACCATTGTGTATCAGAGAAATAGGTTTGTCTTTGTTCAGAAGTTCTTTCAATGCCTTGCAGTTCCCCCCTTTTCTTTTCTGTTTTAAGCAACCTGCAGAAATATATGTAATTCCCATTCTGAAGCACTTCAATTTAGATATAGTTTGATACACCTATGGATCGAGGATCTAAATAGGTTTTTTATGTTCTTTTGTGTGTCGGTGTATGTTGGTTTAAGATGGCTGTCAGTCATAAGCTTGTTATTGCTGCATTGAATAGTAAGATCCAAAAACTTAATGCTCATTTCTTTTTCAAATTCCACCATATATTTAACTTTTGGGTGAACCCCATTAAGTTTTTTTAACACCTTCGTTAATGTTATATCTCATCCCCCCTTCCCCTTGAGTCTGTTTTAACTGTTACCTCCATTCTTCAGACTAACTGATATGAGAATCACCCCTTACACTGTGCCACAAATCCCCCCAGGGGGTCCACAACTCTTTTGTGGACACGTGCGTAGCGAGCACGGGACCCCGAGGTAATGTGGCCCTCCTTCCTTTCCGGGCTGCATACCTTCCCTTCCCTTTCCGCATCCTTCCCCGTCCCCCATCTTCGCCCCCCCCCCCCCACCTCACCTCTGGCTCTTTCCTTCCCTTTCTTCCCCTCTGGGAGTATGGTTTGTGCCTACGTCCGGAGACGGACGCTCGAAACTGTTCCAAATTCCTTGCTTTCTACATTTGCAAGTCCTCGTCCTTCCTCTGTCCTTCTCTTTTCCTTCCCTCTGCTCTTTGCCCTTTTCTCCGCTGTGGCGTTTGAGACCCCCCTCTTCTTTCCTTTCCCTTTCTCTTTTTTCCTCCCTGTGCGTGTCTGAAGGCCGACCCACGCACTTCCATGCGTAGCCGGTGACGGGGTAACGCGTAATTCCCTGCCCCGGGTAGACAGGTAGGACACGTACGTACCCCCTGGTAACGGCCAGGCCCAGGGAGGGGTGATTACCCGAGCTGATACCTTCCGAAAGTGCCGATTGGTCCCTCCGTCCGTTTGTCAGGAGGTGTGACCTGAGGTGTGAACAGTCACCTAAGGCGGGTGTGCCCTCAGTGAGGGCCCCCACAAGAGAGGAGCGCGCCATCGGAGACGCCGGTAATCATGGGGGATTCTTCCGCAATGGTTTCCTCACCTTCCACTATGTCTGCTCACAAACGTAAGTTCACTGAGTCTCAGCCACAGACGGTTCTTCCATCGTTGCCACAGTTCCTTGTTGTTTCTCGGTCTGACGAAGGTCACGACTTCTCCACGGTCAACCCTTTCATTATTCAGAAAGGTGTCGACGCAATTGCAGGTCCTGTAAAGTCTTGTTCCAGATTACGGAATGGCACCCTGTTGTTAGAAACACACAGTGCCCTCCAGGCACAAAAATTGCTGCGTACTTCTCTGCTCCACACCTTCCCTGTCCGGGTGGAACCGCACCGTACCTTAAATTCCTCGCGTGGAGTCGTTTATACACGCTCCCTCGATGGATTGTCTGGCGAAGAAATTCAGCACTACCTGTCTGACCAGGGCGTAACGGCTGTTCATAGGGTTCTGAAACGGGTTGACACGAACATCATTCCGACCCGCACTGTCTTCTTGACATTTGACAAAAGTTCAACTCCCATCGAAAATCAAAGCAGGCTATGAGATAATTTCCGTTCGCCCTTACGTCCCAAACCCTACGCGTTGCTATCGATGTCAGCGGTTCAATCACACCAGCCAGTCCTGTTCCAATCCGGCCAAATGTGTTACGTGTGGCAAGGATGCCCATGAGGGTGCTTGTCCACCTCCATCCCCTCGCTGCATCAACTGTATGGGTGACCACGCTGCTTCCTCTCGAGATTGCCCCGTTTTTAAGGACGAAAAGCTCATCCAGGAAATAAGAGTGAAGGAAAAGGTGTTGACCTTTGCTGCTCGAAAATTATTCACCAGTCGACAGCCCACCGTGCCTCAGACAGGAGAATACAGCACTGTCCTTGCTTCTCCTCGGCCAACAAAGGAGGTGGCCACGCAGACTTGCGACCTCACCTTTAGTACCACAGTCGTCAGATCGGCCAGCGCAAAGATCGCCCGTTCAACCTCACCACTTTCGCCTGCCCACTCTATGGCTCACCCTTCGTCGGGTTCTGCTAAATCTCGAGCCCAAAAGTCAGACGCCAAGTCTTCGAAAAAAGAGCATTCTCGTGAAGAGTTTTTACGTACCGCAACTTCACAACCATCGGTTCCTCCTTCATCTAAACACCATACTTCCAAGAAGGCTACAAAGAAACACAGTTCCTCTCCTTCTCCGCCAAGGCGTGTCCCATCTACAGCACCACCTGGCGGAAATCGCCCTCGGCCGTCTTCTGTGTCGCCGAGGCGCACTGCTGGTGGCCGGTCAACCGGCCGATCGCTGGTGGCAGGAGCTGCTCCTGACCAACCTATGGATCAGGATCTTCTGCCTTCGACTAAATGCCATTCCATGCTGTCGGTCGCAAGCTCTGAGCAGTCGTTGAGTTGACAGCACCCTTGGTCACATTCCTCCATTTTCTGTTCACCCTATGTCCATTATCCACTGGAATATCCGCGGCATTCGAGCCAATCGGGATGAATTGTCGATCCTCTTGCGATCCTACTCGCCGGTCATCTTCTGTCTTCAGGAAACAAAGCTGCGTCCCCATGACCGCTTTGTTCTCCCTCATTTTCAGTCCGTCCGATATGACCTCCCCTCTGTTGAAGGCACTCCAGCCCATGGAGGACTCATGATTCTTCTCCATGATACTCTCCATTATCACCCAATCCCCTTAAACAGTTCCTTCCAAGCTGTCGCCGTCCGTCTTTCCCTTTCTGGATACACGTTCTCTCTTTGTACGGTATACATTCCATCGTCCACACCAATGGCACGAGCTGATCTCCTTCATCTTCTTGGTCAGCTCCCACCCCCCTATTTGCTGGTTGGGGACTTAAATGCCCACCACCCGCTTTGGGGATCTCCACATCCTTGTCCACGTGGCTCACTGTTGCTAGACGTCTTCCACCAAACGGATCTAGTTTGCCTCAACACTGGGGTCCCCACATTTTTGTCTGCCTCCATGACAAATTAATCTCATTTGGACCTTGCGGTCGGTACTGTTCCGCTAGCTCGGCGCTTCGAATGGTTCGCCCTTGATGATACACACTCGAGTGACCACTTTCCATGTGTTCTTAGACTGCAGCCTCAACTGCCATATATGCGCTCGCGACGCTGGAAGTTTGCCCAAGCCGATTGGACACTTTTTTCGTCTCTAGCGACATTCGATGACCGTCGCTTTCCCAGCATCGACGATGAGGTCACACATATTACCGACGTTATTCTTACAGCTGCGGAACGTTCAATACCACGCACCTCCGAATTGCCCCGGCGCCCCCCAGTTCCTTGGTGGAACGACGCGTGCCGTGACGCAATACGTGAGCGGCGACGTGCTCTTCGCATTTTCCGTCACCATCCAACTTTGGCCAACTGTATCCGATATAAGCAGCTCCGAGTGCGATGCCGTCGCGTCATCCGCGATAGCAAGAAGGCAAGCTGGAAATTCTTTATTAGCTCATTTAACACCTTCACTCCCTCCTCGGAAGTTTGGAGTCGGCTTCGATGGTTCTCAGGCGTGCCTAGTTTCTCCCCGGTCTCTGGGCTCACTGTCGCGCATGATACCTTAGTGGACCCCGTCGCAATTTCTAACTCATTGGGTCAGCACTTTGCTGAGATTTCGAGCTCTTCAAACTACCCGCCAGCGTTTCTACCGAAGAAATGTGCAGCGGAAGTGCGACATCTTGCTTTCTCCTCTCAAAATCACGAAAGCTACAATACTGTTTTCTCCATACGGGAACTCCAACATGCCCTCTCTTCTTCTCGCTCCTCCGCCCCAGGACCGGATGGTATCCATGTCCAAATGTTGCTGCATTTATCAACCCATAGTCTACGTTACCTCCTTCGCCTTTATAATCGAATTTGGACCGACAGTACCTTTCCCAGACGATGGCGGGAAGCTATTGTCGTACCCGTTCCGAAACCTGGAAAGGACAAACATCTCCCCTCTAGCAATCGCCCCATTTCTCTCACGAGTAGTGTCTGTAAGGTTTTGGAGCGTATGGTGAATTACCGTTTAGCTTGGTGGCTGGAATCCCGCAGTCTTTTAACACCAGCCCAATGCGGATTCCGAAAGCATCGTTCTGCCGTTGACCATCTTGTTGCTCTCTCCACTTATATCATGAACAATTTTCTCCGGAAACGCCAAACGGTAGCAATATTTTTTGATCTGGAGAGAGCATACGATACCTGTTGGAGGACAGGCATCCTCCGCACACTGTTCTCTTGGGGCTTTCGAGGCCGACTGCCCCTTTTTCTTCGCGAATTTATGGCAGAGCGCACATTTAGGGTGCGGGTGAACACTACTCTCTCCCGTACTTTCTCCCAAGAAAACGGGGTACCCCAGGGCTCCGTGCTGAGTGTTGTACTGTTTGCCATCGCCATAAATCCAATTATGGATTGTCTGCTTCCTGATGTCTCGGACTCCCTCTTTGTGGACGATTTTGCGATCTACTACAGCTCTCAACGGACCAGCCTTCTTGAAAGACGTCTTCAAGGATGTCTCGATCGCCTCCACTCGTGGATCATCGAAACCGGCTTCCGTTTCTTACCCAGTAAGACCGTTTGTGTTAATTTTTGGCGACGTAAGGAGTTTCTTCCGCCCTCCTTACATCTAGGTCCTGTCAACCTTCCGTTTTCAGACGTCGCTAAATTCTTGGGTCTTATGTTTGACAGAAAACTGTGCTGGTCCTCCCACGTTTCCTATCTTTCGGCTCGCTGTCTGCGATCCCTCAACACCCTCCGTGTCCTGAATGGTACCTCCTGGGGAGCGGACCGAGTGGTCCTTCTCCGCCTCTCTCGCGCCTTAGTGCGCTCGAAATTGGATTATGGAAGCATAGTCTACTCCTCTGCTCGGCCGTCTATTCTTCGGCGTCTCGACTCTATCCACCACCGTGGATTACGTTTAGTGTCTGGAGCTTTTTACACCAGCCCTGTGGAAAGCCTTTATGCTGAGACTGCTGAACCTCCGCTGTCCAAGTGAAAGCCCTTCCTTGCGCTTGGACCTCTTCCTCCCGAACGCATCGTCGGGAGGAGGTAATTTTAGCTAGACTCTGGATAGGGCACTGTCTTTTTAGCCATCGACATCTTTTAAGCGGTGATCCTCCCCCACTCTGTCCCCACTGCTCTCAGCTGTGGACGGTAAGACACCTTTTAATTGAATGCCTCTATTTTAATCCGTTACACTCCCGTCTACAGCTATCGCCTGATCTATCGTCGATTTTAGCAGATGACACGCGCTCAGCCGACCGCGTTCTCCAGTTTATTAGTGACAGTGAAATGACGTCAGTCATTTGAAGCTTTTTTTTGGGACAACCAACCCCTTTCTGTAGTGGATTTTTAAGCATTCCTTCTGCTTTTAGTTTCTCCAATTTTATGACTTTGTTCCCATTGCTGCTGGTTTTAAAATTTCGGTTTTTTACTGTTTCCTAAGTCACGGGCTGGGCGCTAATGACCATAGAAGTTTTGCGCCCTTAAAAAAAAAAAAAACACTGTGCCACAAGATATCCAGGACCAGAGCTTATGATTTCAGTTACACTATTCAGTACACCAATGCAGTCTGAGCTGGGAATAGGTAGCAGACATGTCACTGGTTCCCATCATGTAGTGCAGCATTGTCCACATTTGTGAAATATTTGTGGTGGAAATGTGGATACTTGGAATGGTAGCCACGTATGAACCTACATTGTGGGAGGGGATGGTGTGTTCTTTCTGTTGCAACTGGCTATGGCTAATTGTGTGTCAATTACAGATCCAAAGTTATGGGAATTTGATCCAGAATTCCCCCTCCCCCTCACTGTGCCTCCTCCCCCCCCCCCCCCCCCCTGCTCCCACTCTCGCCCCCGCCCCTGTCCAACCTCTGGCACTACTATACATATGCATAAAATGCTAAGTTTCAGTGTAATCGAGAATTTGTGAACCCCCTATGAATGGCATTGCAAAAGTTTGGAGGTAGGCAAGGGCTTATCACTTCCAATATGACAGTGCCTGGTAGACTGCTGTATGTGGTGCTTAAAGAGACCTTTGGCTAGGTGACAGCTTCAGTTGTGGGATCACACATTGTGCCACTCCTGTTGCATTTGCAGTCGTGGTGATACTTTGACTGACCTCAACCCATCCAGTTGCTGCTCTACTAAAGTCATAATGAATCATATGACACCCTCTACCTGCCCTTCAGTGTTTTTATTAACTGTATGGAGCAGTGTCACTCTTGAATTGAGTGTCTCCATGTCCAACAAAGTGCTGAGGGCACACCCTTTAGACTGGCTGTGAGAGATTGTCCCAGACCTTTGAGCTGTGAGCTCCTGTAGCAATGGTGTGTGTACTCTTGAAAACAGCTGCTTTTCAGTGCCTTTCATCAGTAACTCCCCATAGAAACACTACTGTGCAAATGAGGCACTTAGAAATCTCACTGTTCTCTAGCAGTAGTCATTTCTTTCTTCCTTTCAGCCTATGGCACTTCACAAAGTGGCTCTTTTTGTGCATTTGTTTCTGGTATGTCTTCTTGCTGTTTGCATTTTGTCAGGCCTGCATTTATTGTCACATTAATCCAACCCCCTTTTGCCGATATGGCAGATTAATATAGTGTCCAGGACTAGGACTTTGCCTTTCGTGGGCAAGTGCTCTACTAGCAGAGTTATCCGAGCTTGTCACTTGACTCACCCTCACAGCTTTAATTCCACCAATACCTCATCTCCTACCTTCTAAGTTTCATACAAGTTCTGCATAACTTACCTGCGAAAGGCAAAGGTTCTGTGTTTGAGTCGCATACTGGCAGACAGTTTTTATCTGCCAAGAAGTTTCACATCAGCACACTGTCAGTTGCAGAGTGAAAAATTCATTCTGGCAATGTCGCCCAGGCTGTAGCTAAGCCGTGTCTCTGGAGAATGCTTCTTTTCAGGAGCACTAGTTCCACAAGCTACACAAGGGAATTTTTGTGGGGTTTGGAATTAGGAGATGAGGTGCTGGTGACAGTAAGTGTGTGTGGGAAAGGGTTGGGAGTCGTGTTAGAGTAGCTCAGATGGCAGACCACTTGGCAAAGGTCCTGCATTCGAGTCCCAGCCCGGCACACAGTTTTAATCTGCCGGGAAGTTTTGTGTGGGTGTACCCTTCGTATCGATGTGAAAAATTCACTGGAAGCACTTACATGCTATGTAAACAACAGAAAGTTGTTTGTATATGGTAGGAAAGTTCACTTTTTTTCAGAAATGTGTCCTGTCAGTGCTGTTCTCCATTTTTTAGGAAGAGAATTCTGTTTGCAGGTCCATTGCTGTTAAAGCATTTGTTTTGGAAAGGGAAGTTCCAGAGCGCATGAGAATGGGGGTGCAACCCCAAATCTGGTCTTGAAAAAATTAAATGTAAATAAAGTAAAACAAAGTGTATCTGTGAACCTCTGTTTCCAAACAGAAGTTTCGGTGATTGACCTGTCAAGTGTTACCAATTATTTTAATTCCTAGGGTGCTTATCTAGAATCATTTTCATTCCTATATCTGGCCTCATTGCAGGTGAAACGTGTGCTTCCATCTTGGTTGGCTAATCCTTCAGTTGTTTCTGTTAACTTGAAAGAACTTCACACAACAGTCGATGATATTGGCGGATTGGATGAGGATATTGTTGCCGAGATGAAAGAAAATCATATTACACACCTATTTCCTGGTTGGTACTAATGTTTGTACACATTTAGTTGAATGTAATTTTATGTACACGCATACATATTACGAATTATTATAAATTATGAATATATAAATTGTGGTTACTTATTTCACTAACATAAAAAATTAATACTTTTCAGTTCAAGCACAGGTTATTCCATGGCTGCTTTCATCTGCCAACAAGCCTTCAATGTACTGGCCCAGCGACATATGCGTGTCAGCCCCGACAGGGAGTGGGAAGACACTGGCATTTGTTCTTCCCATTGTGCAGGTGAGTAGGTATACAGATATATACTTCTGAGTTTCTACATTTCTCCACAGTTTTCCGTTGTATAAAAAAAATACTACTATTTTTGGTTCCAGCATTTTCATTTTATATAAAAAATTAATAGCATACTGGGAGCAGCATTAGTGGCCGCTGGAGGAGTAAATTAGAAGAATATTTCTTGAGCCTTTTGTACAAGGCCACCCGCCCGTCCCTCTCCACCACTTACTTTCTTGTGCTGATCCTCAGTGCTCAGTGGACCATGAGCCACACTGACACTGCTGCATCCTACCAATTCTGTAGCGGTGTTGATGAGTAGGCAAAGAAATCTGAAGAGAGTAACAGTCATTTTTTGCATTTTCGAAATAATTTTAATGAAGGATATGACAAAATGTATCATTAATGTACATATTTATATTTTTTATTTCAGTTTAACTTGAGAAGCATAAATATTTAAACTTTCATCAGTTCTGTTTATCTGTTTTAACTTCAGTACAATGCATAAAATATCGGTTCTCTGCTTCTCGTTGTTAATATCTAATGAGATGTCAACACAGGCAGTGTTCACCCTGCAACATCTTGGGCATGAGTTTATAAATTGTTAGGAGAGAAGGAATAGGTTTAACAAGTCCAGTGTAAAAGAAGGAACAATAACAGCTAAAGTACTTTTTAATTATTTTATTCGGAAGAACTATTGGAGAGACTGCACATTTATAAAGGTATTGATATTTGCAAGCTTCCAGAGCCAGTGGCTCCTTCTTCTGGCAGAAGGGTTGAAGGGGAAGAAAATGGGGTGAAGGAAAAGGACTGGTGAGGTTTAGGAAATGGAGAGAGTTCAGAAAAGTTGCCTAGAACTGCAGATCAGGGTGAAGTCGTATTCCAATGGTTCTGCATATGCACTCGTAAGTTTGTTTGTTTGTACCAGTTGGATCTTTCAAATGGTAATTGCCCTTCAGATACTGCCAGATGTCCTCCTGGTATGACTTTGGCTGAGTCAAGACTCATCCACATAAATAATTTTGTTATTCCAACAGAAAATAGTAATAATAATAGTAAGTGGCTTTAGGAAGATAATGTAATCACAGTTTTGAAACCATGCCTGGAAGGAACTCAGGTTACTATTGACCTCTGTACTCAGTGTTTTATAAATTACTGGATAGGCGAATTCTGTTTGCATCCAAGAGACTATTGATAAAATAATCGTAATCGAACAAGATGGTTACAGAATAAGTCAGTTGCTAGGATCAGAAACTCTCACTTAACACACTGATGGAATCAATTTGAGAGAGGCCTCAAATCAGCTCAGCTTTCAGCCTGTGACACTATAAGAGAAGATTTGTACTGAAGTCAGTTGTAATTCCATGTCAAGCTAGCAGTTCTACTCAACAGCATTTCTTTGAATGGAAAAGCTAGCAGGTGGAGGACCCTGAACAATATTATGCCCCAAGAGGCAGTTCTGACTCCCATTGTGTTTAATTTGCATGTATGTGGCATACCAGCTATTAACTCCAAGAAAATCAGTTTCACCCCTGATTGGACATTAAGATGACAGAACAAAGATATTACTCATTGTAGGAGTACACTCTCAAATGACCTTGCCACACTGAATTTAGTACTGTGCAAATTGGTACTGTAGCCAAAGCCAAGTAAAATTGAGGTTGCAATGTTTCACCTTGATAATAAAGAGGCACACATGATATTACAATTTTTATTTGATGGAATTAAAGTTTCCCATAACTACTTTGATAAATGTGTCATCTACTCCACAAAATATCCAGAAACAAAGGGACGACAAAAAAGCTGCAATTTTCCTTTTCTTAAAATGCATAGAATAAGAAATTGAAGCTACACTTTCAGAAGATCAGCTTGGATTCGGGAAAAATGGGGTAACCAGAGAAGCAACACTTCTAAAATGATCCGAACTACATTTATAGCTTTTATGTGCATAGAAAAGACTTGGATAATGTCAAATGGAACAAATCATTTGTGGTTTTAAGAAAGCAGGAATAGGCTATGAATATTGAAGAATAATATGGAACCTTATCAAAAAAGAGACAGTTATTATTGATGGAAAGACAAACAAAATTATGCATTTTCAAGTATTATGTTTAACCTGTGTATCGAATGGGCTCTTTAAAAGCATCAGGAAAGATCCACAGACATGTGTACAATATATTGTCAAACAATAGATATCTTAAAATATACTTATTATATAGCTGTCCTAGCTGAAAGTACAAAACTTGAAGCCATGTTAATAAAAATGGATAAATAAGTCAATAAGAAAAATTATGACTCGTGATAAAGAAGAACAAGCTGAAGTCCAATTTTTTTATCTAAGCAACAGCCTACTTGAGCAAGTTTACTCATTTACATATTTAGTAAGGAAGATCAATAGGGATGGACAGAGCAATGCAGAAGTCAAAAGCAAAAACTTACTTCAACAAGAAGATGAAGTAGATCTTAAAATTCACCAGCGTCAAAACAAGAAAACATAATATGTTTTCACAGTCATAAAATGCCACACTCAAAACATATGCTGTGGCATGTTTTGAGTGTGGCATATTATGACTGTGAAACCTGGACCCTGCTGACTGAGCAAGAGAAGAAACTAAATTCTTTTGAGCTGCATGTGCTCAGAATAAACTTGTCTCTCGTGGTTACAAACAAAGAGATCATTAAAAGACTGACTGGGAAGTGTGTGGAAATCAGTTGCCCAGAGAGGAGTGCAACTTATTGACCATATGATGAGACGCAATGGAATCCTGAACACAGTAATAAAAGGGCATGTTAATGGGAAGAGATCTAAAGGAAGACAGCGACTAAGATACATAGACCAAATTATGAAAGACATTGGATGCAAGGTGTACAAAGAAATGAAGATTACATTGGTAGATGTGAAGAGTGAAGATCTGCTGCTAACAAATCCTTGGACTGCACAGAAGGTGATTCAGGTGCCGAATATTGAGCCCATATATGGGAAAGCAGTGCACATGCAAATAAGATGGATGTACGTCTTCTGAAAGAGGACAATTACTATCACCATCAGATCAACTGCAATTCAGTGGATACCAGTTTTATTCCATATCAGTTCTCTGGATCTTCGAAGAAATGCTGGTAAGTTGCAAATTTTTAATAACACAAGAGTACCTTAAGACCTCACTCAGTTCCTAGTAGCGTTTTCCAGAATCCAGCAGCTATGCACCTGAAGTCATTGTAAATGACCATTGATGGATTACAGGTATCTTCAGTGTCATCAAGAAGGGGAAAGTGCACTGGAATGAACACACATGCCATAACACCCATCTCATTCTCAACCCAATTAAGAAGATTGCAGGGTTTGATCTTTCCCATTGTATGTGACCGAGACTTGACTGCATCCCGACAGGACGAGGTAGATCTTGAAGAGATGGATTTTTATGGAAATGCTGTGCATGACTGGTGTGGAGGAAGAGGCAATAAATCTGTGGAAAAACTGCTTAGTCCACACATGTAAAGGTGACCTGAAATACTTGAAAGAAGTTATACGAAGTGCTGCTATCAATTTGTAAAATTTAAACATTCATGTGAATATTTTTCTTGACACAGCAAACCATAGACATTTTCGTAGCAAGAACTACTTCAGCTGTGCGACCAAGTACACCCACGTATTAGTTGAAAGTAACGTGCATTGTCATCTCACATTGGAAGCACTATAAGTGATTACTGCGATGGCTTGTTATTGACATCATTAAATTTATTGAAGATACGAAAGCGAAATAAGGGACAGTGCTAATGGAAAAGTGATGGACTGTGAAAACAAAATGTTAAAGTTGAGGAAGTTGTGTGCAAATTACAAAAGGAGGAACACAGTGTTGAGTGGAGTAGGATTCAGATACCCGCTCAAAGAAAAAAGCAGCTCAGTCCACACGACAAATACCCCATTGACAGTACAAATAAATTAGTTAGCAATTTCTGCAGTATTATGAGCAATATGAAGAAATACAAATGTACAAATTTTATTACACAGATCTGGACTTCAAGGCTAGTGCAGAGACTGAGGAGGGAAAAAAGATTATAGCTGTAGGATTTGATTTTAAAACGTGCCACATTAAACAAGTTGTCATGTGCAAATAAGGTGACATAGTTTCAGAAAAGGCATAGCACACTGAAATTTTCCAAAAAGAAAAAAGGGCATAAGAATTAAAGTAGCCATTGTTTTATTCAGATGAACTAAAAATTATGCTGTGACACTGTGGATAAATGTTGACAAGGTAGTTAGAACATAGGGAGATGGCATTAGCAATGCTGAGCACACCCATTGGGTGAATTCGAGGCTTCTGACAGCACACACTCTTCGTGAGACCAAGACATGTTTCTCTACTTTCCTGTGTGAACCTTGCTCTCAATGAACTGAGAGTTACTTACGAGTATGTCTTTAGATACATGGAGAACACCTATCATCAGGCAGGTGAAAATTTTAGTTTTGCTGCAAGAACCCCTTTGTTAAGCATAACAAGATACATTGTCAGGTGAAATTAAATTTTAAATTTACCAAAACAAAAACTGGATGTAAGACTGTACCAGCTCAATTATATCACTGAATGATAAGTTGGCCTCCACTAGGCATTACATCACACACTTCAAAGAAACATTTGTAGAAAGATTGTGGTGTTGCTGCAGGAAAAGGGTAGGAATGATCAAACACATGGTAATAGCGGTTCTGGCATGTTTTTTAGAACATGGTCACAAGTTACTAAGGAGTAAATCGTATTTTAAGCATGTTCCTTATAATTTTTGCACGAAAACATTCCGAGTGGTTATGATCGAACCGACTGTGTTCTGAGTGCTGCAGTGAAAGCCTTATACATTGCAAGACACTGAAACATTGTAGGTATGCTCACGAATCATTGTGCTCGCTATTTATGCTGAAAAAACTAATAGTTCTACTTTCTACCACCAGGTGAAAGTATGGCATAGTAAGCAGTCAGATTGTGGTGTTGCTGCAGGAAAAGGGTAGGAATGATCAAACACATGGTAATAGCGGTTCTGGCATGTTTTTTAGAACATGGTCACAAGTTACGTGTTCAGTACGGTTTTCTGACTGAGCAACATGCTGCATCCGAAACGGGGCATTGTCGGTAGTTGCTCACAAATTGTCCGGTGTAATCAGAGCGATATGTCGTCATATGTTGTCCTTCAGATCGGGAAGAGTCTGCGCTTATCCCTGATAGACATGATATTTCAGATATCCCCACAGCCAGAAGTCACACGAATATTGGTCGGCGTGTCTTGAAGGCCACAAATTCTTTAAATTGCCTTGAGATGATGCAGTTGTTACTAAAAGTTTCTCAAAGCAAGCCTTTCACCTGGCATGTGACATGTGGTGTCACCTCATCTTCCTTGAAAATAGTGGTGTGGACATAGTTGTGTTATTGCAAAGCTGGAATCAAGTTTTGTATGAGGAGGGTCTTATAATGTGCGATGTCACTTACACCTTTACACCTAACACGCACATGAGGCATCAACTCCTTGAAGAAAACAGACTCAGAATGAAGGAGCTTGTGAAACCACACCACACAGTGCAGTGAGTGTTCAAGCACAACATGTGGTGGAGTAGAACCCCATATTCGATAGTTCTGGGCATTCGTGGCATCGTGTGGAGTAAAATGTGCCTCGTTCATCCAGAGAATGTTCTCCGGCCACACTTCATCCATTTCCATATGTGCCAAAAAACAAAGTACAAAGTCACGGCCTTGTAATTTATCTCAGGGCTTCATTTGGTGCACATTCTGAATCGTGTAGTGATAACAATGTAAAATGTGCCGCAAGATCTTTCGAATTGTAAATAATAGATTTCAGCTATCAGTCATCCTTCAGAATTTTTATTGGCAGATCTAGATTTTGAAAGCTGAAATCTAGATCTGCCAATAAAAATTTCATAGGACGACTGATAGCTGAAATCTATTATTTACAAATCAAAATAACAGTCGCTGCGTGCAACAGCCTCTGAATGGAGGGTAACCTGATGAATCTTTTGAATTGTTGTCCAGGGGAGAAACAGTTACCGGAACAGCTCGAGTACTTGCTGCAGATTTTGAGGCTACTTCATCAATAACTGCCCAGGGGAAGCAGGGAAACAGCCACCTCTCTCTCGCTGCAGCACCATCTAGTTACATCTGTTTCTTCAGATTTCTTGATCATATTTCTGTAGCCCATTTGTTGACACGGGGCCTCTTTGCAGCTGTTTCTGTCAGCAATATTCCCGAAAGCAGTGCTGCTAATGCTGCCATTCTGATAAAACAGCTTTACAAATAGTGAATGGTCTTTCTTCCCAGTGGCCGTTACAGTTGGTGCAGACAATTTCTTCTTCTTGATAGCCACTGCATTTGGTACATACGTCAACCTTCTTAACCCTTTACATCAACAGTCACTTCACAAATGAAATCAGCACGTCACCAAATGACAAACAGCATACTCCGCGAGTGCACCAACTAATAAATGTACCTACGATGTTTTAGCACCCTGTAATCTGCCACACTGCAGTACTCTGGACACCATCAGTTTATAACCACCTGTTACAAATGACAAAAAATTCTGTCTTAAACTTTGCTGGGAAGGAGAGCAATCTGCCAACATAGAAATCAGCTCAGAGCAGAGCAGTCTCTCTCTCACACACACACACACACACACACACACACACACACACACACACACATAAATTGCTGAAAATTTTAAAATCATAATTTCTTCCATGGTGACAGTATTCAGTCACAGGAATTGCTCAGAACATAATTGTCTTTGTGGAAAGATACAGTGCACTGATGAGTGGTGTTATATTTTAAGGCAGCACCACAGGAAAACAAGTCTGACATATTATTCTGTCAAATAAATAGCTACCACATACTGAAACATTAAAATAATTTATTACTGTCTGAAACAAACACTACTCGTCCAGTCAATATCAGATTCATGGAAAAGATCTGAACATATTGTGTTATATTTTTATGGTACAGAAAGTTCTGACAGAATGTAAATTGTGTTGGAGTAAAGGAGACCACACAATTAATACCAGAAGTACTGAGTCATCAGTAGACACACAACAGAAATGAAAGCTTTCCTAACTTTCGTAAACACACACACCTGTGTATTTACATTGGGGGTATACTACAATTTAGGTGCACAGAGATTTCGTGGGGGGGGGGGGGGGGGGGGGCGGGCACACGCACCTGTGTGTGTACTCTTAAGGAATTATGTCTAGCAAAGTTTTCATTTTCTTTCGTGTGTGTTTGTCGCTGACTCAACACTTCTGCTATTCGGTGAATGGTGTCCTTTACTTCTAAACAATTTTGTTGCTTTCCAGTCTTTTTGTCCCTATCTCTTGATCCACCAGCCTTTGGTACATGCATATTGTAAACATAAAAATTTGACACCATTGAGTGAGAATATGAAAACAAAAATTTAATATTTAAACCAAAAGTTTCTTACTTGATTGCTAAAGCATTTCTCTGTGGGTGGGAGCAGCTGACTTACAGCTGTTTTTCATTAATCTGCAGAACTATTCGTTTTTATTTCCAAGAATAACACTTGAACATGTACACCTGTCTCCAAGTGTTTTAAGCTCAACAACATGGTGGACTGCAGTTGTGTGTGACTACACAATTTCAGCATTATGGTATCTCCATGGATTCTAACTTCCTTGATTTTTGAATTCATAGTGTGCAGAGGGTATTGTTGTAGTGTGTGATGGCAGTCCACTTTGAACGATAACATACTGTAAGTAGTTACTACCTGACCTCTCCCCTCCTAGCTTCTCAGGCATAAACACAGTAGTGCTGCAACTCTGGCCAAGTCTTCAGTTTGCTTTGCCTGTTAACACATTGTGTTCCTGTTTGTTTATGTTTTGTAATGTCACACACCGATGGTGGTGGTGGTAGAGGCCAATGATGATTTCCTTTTTTGAAGGGGTGCATTTTATCAGAAAAGTTGTCCTGTCAGATCTCTCCACCAGAATGTGTCTTAATCATTGTGGGACTTTTTCTTTAAGACTATTGTTAATAATAACAATAATAATAATAATAATAATAATATTAATAATGATGATAATGGTAATAATAATAATAATGTTCCTGTTGGAGTGATACTTTTTTTTTTTTTGCATCACATGTTTCCATTCCCTTTCTGCACCCATTTTATGTACTGTTCAAAGTTAAATATTGCGTTCTCTTGCTGTTACAACTTGCAATGCTACAAAGACATCTTTGTTCTGCAAATAACTGTGAAGTGCATGGCAGAAGGTACGTCCCACTGTACCAGCTTTTAGGTCTTTTTGTCATTTCATTTAGGTATGGAAAAGGGGAAGAATGATTGTTCAAATACCTCAAGGGTCCTTATGGGAGCAATATCTGAAGTGCTGTGTATTCCTAGAGTCACCACTTAAAACCAATTCTTGAAGCTTTTAAGTAGGCTTTCTCAGGATAGTTTACATCTGTCTTCAAGAGTCTGCCTGTTCAGTTTCTGCAACATCTGTGTGACACTCTCCCATGGATTAAACAAACCTGTTATTATTCATGCTGCCCTTCTCTATATACATCCAATATCCCCTATTAGTCCTATTTGATATGGGTCCCACATATGTGAGCAGTATTCTGGGATGGGTAGCATGAGTGGTTTGTAAGCAATCACCTATGTGGACAGATCGCATTTCCCCCCTATTCTACCAGTAAACCAATGTCTACCACTTGCTTTACCCATGACTGAGCCTGTGTGATCATTGCATTTCATATCCCTACGAAGTATTACACCTATGTATTTGTATGAGTTAGACAGTTCCAATAAAACCTGACAGAACTAAGCATCTGTTAATAAATCAAGGTGTTACTGAGAAGATGATTGCACTAGAAATGAGTATCAGAATAGTGAGCAGTAACAGGTCCAGCAGAGGGCTTCCACTGGCAGTTTCCGTAGAAGAGAACATGAGGATGGGAAAATTGGGCTTACCCTCCTAGCCACCACTTTCACTGCTTCCTGGTGTAGTAATAGCTTAAATATTGATAATAGTCATATGTCTTCAAGTTTGGGCAATAACTATTTTAATTTTTGTTCCAGATTTTACGGAAACGAGTCATTCCGTGTATCAGAGCTCTCATAATTTTGCCTGTACAGGATTTGGCGACACAAGTGTACAAAGTCTTTAAAACATACTGCTCAGTAACAAATCTTAAAGTGGCATTAATAACTGGACAGAAGTCATTTGTGATGGAACAGCAGCAATTAATTAAAATAAGTAAATATTCCACTTCTTGTATTTTCCTGTCAGTAGTGAGAAACTGTAGTTTTTTTTCTGATTTTACTGTATTTCCCATAATGCCTTTCTGTGAAAAATCTGTTGCCAGAATTAGAATTGCATTTGGTGCAGCAAATTACTGCAAAGAGGGACCCTGATGAACAAGTTTCACCTTTAATAAGCAGGTACCTCTAATTGTCAACAATCACCTAATTAGGTGGAGGATATTTAATGGAGGACCAGGACATTCTTTTACTCGGAGCCCACCCAACACTCAGATTTTTGTAATTTTTTTATTTATGATATGATATGTAAAGTTCAGAACTCAAACATCCATACACTTTAGCAGTTCAATGTGACTCTCAAATATTCTCAAGAAAATCGACTTTGTAGTTTTCTTAGGTACTTCAGGAACTTTAACTCTATAAAATGAAGGGGATTTTTCACAACAGGCACTGTGGCTCAGTGGGTAGTGTTTGAGGATAGTAATTATGTAATTAAAGGTTCGAATCTCACTATGATCGTATTCCCCCCCCCCCCTTCTCCCCTGAAAACGTACATCACTTAAATATAAAATTCATCAAATATATGCTAATTAACACATACCTAATCATTATTTTTATGAAAAATGCCTTCGTGTTTTTAATTACATCACGCATTCAAGATTCTGGTTTTCATTGCAAATATATATTCTTAATTATTGTCCTTACATAAATGGTTGATAGTAAAGTTTGTTTAAATTAAAATTACATTATAAATTCATTAATAAAATTTTATAAAATATCAATAATTAAGAAGTTACGTTTGCAATGAAAATTGGAATTTGCATGTGATACGTAATTGTAAAAAAGATGGTGTACATTTTTCATGAAAAATAATGATTAGATATGTGTTAATTAGCATATAATTGATGAATTCTTTTATGTCATCTCGTTGTCTCTGTAGAGCTGTACCATGAGAAGCAAGGAGAGGTTGTTTGGTGGCCGGTATCCTCTGTCTCTAACACAAGCTGCACGCAGTTATTAACTGGGTTCTTTATTAACATAAGAATAGAAGTCTACTTAACTTGTTGTACAAGCTCTTCTGTATAGTCCACGTTTGCCTCACTGCTGTTGCAGTACAAAGTCCGCTATGAACACAGTTATAGTTCTATGTGCTGCCTGTCTCTGAGCTAGAGGCTGTGATTGCGGCTCCGACTGTGAGACACTGGAGCTCACTCGGTGCGACAGACTCGAACTCACTCCAACAGACTCGGGCCCTTTGGTCTGTGGCAGAATGGAAGTATGCGAGTCGTGTAATGTGCATTTTTTTCTCTTAGGACAGCATAGTTTTAAAGTAATTCTATATATGATTTTTAAAATTTTAATTCATAAGGGAACTCCCCCCCCCCCTTTTTTTTTTACATGAAAGATAAAAGTTTACAGCAGGTTGTTAGGTTTAAGTACTTGTGATTGATAGCTGTTTCTCCTCCATATCACAACCTATATTGTTATTCTTTGTGACAAGAAGCAAAACTTTTATCAAAAATATGGGACATTTTCATTTTATTTTATGTATTTGCATTTGTTATGGGATCAGCTTTAGAAAAATAAATGCTGATATTTTCATATTGTTTTCTTTGGAATAAAGCTTGCATACTCCACATCAGTTCCGGCAGGGGCTACCTTCATAGTCTCAGATGTTCTTGTGTTCAACATATATTAAAATTCAGGATAAAATATAAAGCATGAATTTTCTTTCTTTAGTTCAGAAAAAAGTTCCTGGTCGCCAAGGATGGTACATCCATCAACATTTGTCATGTGCCACTTGACGCATATTAAAGTGTTCTGAATGTGGAATGGTTCAAGGCTTTTTTTATTTTAATCCAATGACTAATTTCCTAAGTGTACCAAGTAGCCTGAAAAAGATACAGTTTGAAATTTCTAATATTTTCCCCCCTCCTCAGTGGGTGATTGAAAAGAAGCAATAAATAAAACAAAGTTGGAACTAATAAAATGGCATGATTATCAGTTGAACTGTGTTGAATCTTCCAAATCATGTAATGCCCTCTGAAACAATGTGCAAGCTTCCAGATTTTTAGAAGGTAATGGAACTCACCAGAAAAATCTGGAAAACTACAAGAGAAAAAGAGATGATGTTCAAATACCTAATATATATAGGGGTCCAGAAAAATGTAAACACTCTTTGATAGTCAGTATTAATGAAAAAATGACATACCATTACAATTCTTGCATTTGGGGGGGGGGGACCCCATTAGCAACCAAACAGTGTCGATGCTGGTGAACTATTGATTAACCTATGGCTGTCAGTGTTGATGGCGTGATAGCCACACCGGTTGCATCGCTTGTTTCTCGTAGCTCATTGCATGTAGCTGGCTTATGTTCATAACCTTGATTTTTCAAGGTCCCCCATGGGTAGAAATCCAGAGGTGCAAGTTGTGGAGTCTGTGATGTGTACTCAGCAGCTCCTCTTCAATGTATCCATCCTCCAGGTAGATTTTCATCCAAGTAGGCTGCAACCTGTCTGTGGTAGTGAGGTGGAGCGCACTCTTTTTGTGGGTAAAATTTTTCATTTCAAAACATCTTTCACATTCCAGGTAAGACTGATGTTTGTAGCATATGTACACCTCACCATTTATGGTACCTTCAAAGAAGGATCGGGCAATCAAACCATGTGATGGCAGACCCCACCACACAGTAACACCTGGTAGATTAATGTGAACATAGGAATTTCAGGAACCCAGTACACACAGTTGTTATGGTTTACAGTACCATTCAGTTTGAATTGAACCTTGTCAGATCAGATAACTATCTGTGCAAACCAGTTATCATCGCGAAGCATGCCTTCAAGCCACTCACAGTATTCCATCCTTCAATCCAGGTCATCTTGTTTCACAGCGTGCGGCAATCTTGGAATGTACACTTTCCACTTCCTACCGCACAAAATTGCAATGATGTGTCATTTTGTTCCAAATATATTAACTATCAAAAAGTATGTACATTTTTCTGGACCCCTCTGTATACTACATATATTATTTTTTAAGATTGCAGTTTTGATGTCAAAAACTTTTCTAGAACAATCTGGAACCATTGAACTAGGACTCAAAATTGACAGTTTTGTTGGTAACAGGAAAACAAATATAGCAATTCACCAAATTTGTTGTCCAGCAGTACCTGTAAGCCTTTGTGAACATTCTGCTGATTTACTGAGTTGTAGGGTAGTTTGTGGAAAGGATTGTGTTTGAAAAGTCTTCTGCTGCATACTACGGGAGAGTGAAACGTGTAGGCTGATTACATATCCATAAAAGAGTGATATATAAGTATTAAAAAAAGGTGTGAATATGAATGGTCATTTCAAGACACTCTTTGAAAGTAAATATGGTTCCCGTGATGACATGAAATCAAGTGACAGTAATGAGACAAAGTAGTCACCTCCTATGGTGTGAATGAAGTGGTCAGTTTTAGAGGTTGCTATCAGTTCTATTAAGAAACAATGGTCATTGAAGTTACCAAGACAGCATAAAGAAGTGACTGAACATCAAAACATATGTGGTTACTCTTCAAAGTAGAAATTCTTTTTTTGGAAGTGAATACACGAAAATAAAATTAGTTACTTCTAGGTAATGAAACATCTAGAGCTGTTGAATTGTGTGCATCCTATGAGGAAGGTACAAGTTGTAAAACTCATCACATTTTCCCTGTCAGAGAAAAACGTGTAGCACATTCCATCTGTGCTAAAACACATGGTGGACCAAGGAAGAAATGTAAGATCTGCAAAAGGAGTTTTTGGAATACAATATCCTTATTATCAAACAATGGAAAATCCAGGAGAAAATAATGACAATATTATGAAAAGATAGATAATGGAAATGTTGAGCTGCAGATAGGCACAACAGAAAGGCTGCTAAACAAGAAAGGATTTGGCCAAAAATTCTTCCCCTGAATTAGACAAAACACACACACACACACACCCGCGCGCGCGCATTCACACAAATGTAACTCTCCTGCATATGACCACTGTCGCAGGCTGCTGAGGCCAGACTCATCATGAGTATCTGTGTGGGGGAGGGAGGGGGGACATGCATATGTGTGTGTGTGTGTGTGTGTGTGTGTGTGTGTGTGTGTGTGTGTGATTCAGAAGAAGGCTTTATGGATGAAAACTTATTTGTTTAGCAGTCTTTTTATTGTGCCTGTATGCAACTCAACATTACCATTATCTGGTGAGTAGCACTCTACTCTTTTCATAATAATATCCTTATAACATCATCCAATGAATGAATCTCATTTTCATATTGAATACTAGTTTTATCTGGAAGATATACTGAGATATTTGGAGAAAAAGAAGAAAAATGTGTGCTGAATAAGTTAAAACACAAAAAATTGCTGACAATGTTACAAATGTGCCAAAGCTGTGCACATAAATAACCTTCATCCTGAAACTTCCTGGCAGATTAAAACTGCGTGCCCAACCGAGACTCGAACTCGGGACCTTTGCCTTTCGCGGGCAAGTGCTCTACCATCTGAGCTACCGAAGCATGACTCACGCCCGGTCCTCACAGCTTTACTTCTGCCAGTATCTCGTCCCCTACCTTTCGCAGGAGAGCTTCTGTAAAGTTTGGAAGGTAGGAGACGAGATACTGGCAGAAGTAAAGCTGTGAGGATATCAGAGGAAAACAGTGACACACCGGAACACGTGTTTAGTTCATTGAATTTTTAGTTTTAAGCAGTGTGCACAGAAGTGTTATGCTTTGGAACTTTTATGTTGTGAAATTTGGACATATATTTTAGATTTTTGTATGTTTCAAAGGTGCCTCTGTTATATATATTTAAGAAGACTAGAAATGACAGGCTAGATTTTGATTGTGAGACCAAAACATTGAATGTGGTAAAGGAAACAGGTTTAATGTATAACAAAATTTTCAGTCGTTCATAACATCTGTTAAAGAAAGTAGTGGAAGTTCTTCTTTTTAGGGAATAGCATACAATATCGTGCTGATCAAAGTAAAAAAATCAAAATTTTTGGAGCCGGCATATTAGAAAAACATTTATTGAATTTCCGTTTTGAACAATAGGTTGCTACAGCAAAAGAGATGTGTCACACTTCTAAACTGAGGATGTCATTTTAATAAGGAAATTATTGTCTTTCAAATAAAAAAGGGCAAGAGAATGTCCCATACTGTTTCAGAAATGGAGTATTTTAATATTTTGCCATAAATAACAGGTGATAAATGTTTAATGTTTGTCAGGCGAATTGTTCTTCCCCCACCCTCCATTCCTCAAAGCAAAGGTATAAATTTCTTACTTCTCCCTGAATTTTACATCTGGTGCTATGTAGGTAAGATGTCCTTTCTCTGCCTGTTGTATCTGTGTGGTAAGTTGTTGACTGTGCACTCAGATGTAAGTTGTTGACTGTGCACTCAGATACCATTCTTTGCACATTTTTGATGATCCACACCATCGTCATTAGGTGCAACCTGAAGCACTGACCTGCCTTCCACAAGGATGCCAGTGAACAGTGTTGTACAGTGTTGTGGCATGTTCTAGGAATATTTCTTCACAAATTCTTATTGTTGCTTTGATTTGAAATAGATTTTGAGCATTATGGAAACCAAAGGACTTGCTTTTTAGCCATCTGCAGTATCTTTGCCACAGTTCTATCATCGCATCACTCTTCTTGGACAATTCAAGGTCATTGAGATATGGCAAATATCATCATCATTTGTTAGCTAGTAGAGAGCAAGCAGTTTTGCAATCACTTGTGTCTGTCTTTTTTTTTTCTCCTTCATCTGTATACATCACAGTCATTTGTTCTTATTTTAATTTTTAAAAATCTTGATAGGTTTATAGGAAAAGTCAATTTGCCCATCTGGAGTTTGTACTGTACAATAGGAGTATTTAACATTGTAAATAAGTTACAACATTGACTGTGGTGTTTGGCACTACACATTGCTGCTCTCCTCTGATACAAGGTGTAATACTGTCACAGAGTTTTTAAAGTCTTGCTACTACTCACAGCTTTGAGAAACTTTAAGTACTGGGAGAACTTAAGCCTATAGAAGGATTCTTTCAGTAGGTGTTAATGCACCTAAATTGTCATAGTCTGTTAGTTATTTGTTGGTTTTCTTTAGTGCCTTGTACTACTAGTTATTTCTTCATAGCTTGCACCCCTCCTATTTAATGGAATGCCTTGAATATGTTTTGCATTCCTAGGTTTGATCACCATCTGGCCACTGGCTCAGATTTTCCTAATCACTTAAGATTAATACCAGTATGGTTCCTTTTAGAAAGACACAACCATTTAATTTCCTTCCTCATCCCTGTCCAATCTGAGCTATAGTCCACAACACCATTTATGACCGTTGAGCCAAGGATGTGCAGTAGACAGCTTCACGGCTAGCCAATTGGTACTCGGTCAGTTACTGCATTCCGTACTGTGTAAACTTCCATCATATTTGATTTTTTCCCATAGTGGCTGAAACACCTATGAGGCACCAAGTGTTTCACAAACAGGCAAGGGACCTTATTTTTAACGTGTACTCATTCTTCAAACGTGAAGTAGATTCAGGCAAGCTGGTCTGTGATGTTGCTGAAGTCCATGAACCTAATGTATTTGCTGTCTTCACACTTTCAGCTGAGTTAACAACGCAGCATTCCTCGTGAGCTGCGTGGCCAGACACCATTAACACTGTTGCCAACTGTAGCACTTTGTCTATGAAGGCATCATTTATGTTTCATTACATTCCACTGTTCATTCGCTTTTAATGCTTGATTCTCCATAAGTCAAATAATGTCAGTTGTGTGGACACGGAGTATCCTTTGGCTAAGCCACTAATATTACTGAACCTTCTTTTATATTGTTCCAGATTCCACATTCGGACCACAGAGTCTCGTTGATATTGTTGTCACGACACCTGGCAGACTAGTCGACCATCTTAAATCCACTCCAAATTTCTCCTTGAAGCACCTGAGGTTTCTGGTTATTGATGAAGCTGACAGAGTAATGGAGTGCATTCAGAATGACTGGCTGTATCATGTGAACAAAAACATCTATGGAAGTAAGTATATATGCATATTGTTCCATTTTAAAACTTTGATTTTAAAAAATATGCTCTATTAACTATGTAGTGCATAGAACCACTATTTGCATCACACCAGGCATTTGTTTTTGTGTTTCAAGAGCCACTTGTAGTAGTTAGATCACCCCAGTCAAGTGATAGCTGTCCTAGCAGCAGTGCATCAGAGTACTTTGAGTTGACACAGCTTCCACAAAAAGCTACTTACTTTACATTTTGTCAGTATTCTTTACCTTCAAATCCTATATTTTCTGTGTGTCTGTGTATTTATTGCCCATCTTTTGTATGAATGGGAACTGTGATTGCTGTGTTCAGATGACCCTTCGCTTACAGCTCCAGGCAATGTTGGCTTCAGTTAATCCGAGGAACATCCAGCATGACCCGTGTACCCCGATCAGTCCACTACTGTGGCTGCCTTGGGTTCTGCCCGTACTGAGGTTGATCCCTCACCTGCAGTCAAGTGGGAGGTCATTCCAAGGGGATAGCCTCCCTGATACATCTGATGAACAGGTTTCAGGCACTATCTGTGGCTGACAAAGTTCCTGTGCCAGATGAAGTCACTTGCACTGTTCCACTTAGCTTGCAAGGTCTGGGCATTGACAAAGTGTGGGATTACTGGAAGCTGGGAGCTCCAGCGTTAGTCGCTTAATGCAGCCACTTAGGGATATGTCTGCGATGGAGCGAAGGAATCCAGCATGCCCTCAGTGTCTGTACTGGGAGAAGTCATTTCAGATGTGAAACAGGTGCTTCCATCAGCCATGAAGCGCACAGGATGCAGCCAACTGAATCAGAGGCTCAGACAGCTCTGCAGCCGGTTTTGAACTTCTAGTTCAGGAGCCCACTTGAAGTGTAAATGGTTGTGAAAACATACGTGACCTCTTACAAACAAATAATCCTGACCAAATAAGGAGCATCATGACAGACACAGAGATTGGTAACCGCAAGGTTGCTATAGCTAGACTGAATATTGTAGCATCCAAATCCACCGAAAATAAACACAAAATACATCTATGTAAAAAAGCAGATAAAAACTCATTTGACACCTTCGTAAGACACAGACTTCATTCCTTCTAATCTGACTATGTAAGTGTGAACCAGATATGATTTAAATTCCAAGAAATAGTATGGATGGCAATTAAGAGATATTTAAGAGATAATTAAACAATGAAAAATCCAGCATGTAATGTAACAATATTATGAAAAGAATAGTTGCTACTCACCATACAGCGGAGATGCTGAATCACAGATAGGCACAACAAAAATATTGTCACAAAATAAGCTTTTGGCCAAGAAGGCCTTTGTGACGACTACAGACACACACGTGCCTTCAGCTGCCAGTGTGCGTGTGTGTGTGGGGGGGGGGGGGGTCTCACACACACACACACACACACACACACACACACAAAACCGTGCAACTGCACACTCTGGCAGCTGAAGGCACATGTAGTCTTTTTTTTGACAACAGTGTTATTGACCAAAAGCTTATTTTGTGATGGTCTTTTTGTTGTGCCTATATGCGACTCAGCATCTCTGCTATATAGTGAGTAGCAATTATCCTTTTCATATTGTTGTTGTTGTGGTCTTCAGTCCTGAGACTGGTTTGATG